>NC_044055.1:21037240-21047240 GCF_902167405.1 Gadus morhua | reverse complement strand
CACACAAACACGGAGGGGGACACACACACACAGACACACACACACACACACACACACACACACACAAGCAAATACAAACACAAACACACAGAGAGGGACACACACAAGATAGGGACACACACAGACACACACACATACACACATGGACACCAGGCCTGTCATATTGCAGGGTCCATTAGAACGAGGGGCTGTTCCTCCACAGCTAAATGAAGCATGGAGCTACGCCAGCCTCCACCAGACAAGCTCACTTGTGTCCCTTCACCATTGTAAGAATTGTAAGAAAATAGAAATATATGGAACATTGGAAAGAATCACAAATTTACAAATCAGAGCTAATTGGCATGCTACTTCACCCCTAACAGAGCACATAGCTGAGGAGGACCTGACCACCGTGATCAACCAAAACTGGAATCCTTTGCCAGGTAGCCTGGTCAAAACAATCTGTAGGTCAGTGACAAGGGATGCCACGGACCTAACTACCAAAAGAAGACAGAATGTGCTCCCACTGCACACAAAACCAATGGCAAACTGAGCTGCACTTCCTAACTTCCTGCCAGTCGTACCAACACATCAGGGAACACACCTACCCCATGGAGGACACAGATATGCAAGGACTTTGAAAACCCGCTAACAAACCAGAAGAAATACAACAATGTGTGATCACAGCAGCACAATTCAAGACCTGTTGTGATGAGAGAAAGACCTCAAACACCTCCTTGACAGAATCCTCCTGCTACAGGATCAACAGCACATTTTTGTAATCATGAAAAATATTATTTCGCTTTTTTTCACAATCTATGCACCATTGCACATATCCTTCACACTGTAGATACCAAAGAATCTTTAATTTATCTGTTTGTTGAAGATATTTTAGGCTTGATTTTTTTGCATCCCACATTTGACTTCCTATGTATTTCGTTTTTAATATTCAACTCATTGTACAACAATGTATTATTATTCTGTATTCAAATTTTCAAATCAGTGGTCAGTGAGAGAGGGAGAGAGAGAGGGAGAGGGAGAGAGAGAGAGAGAGAGAGATATATACTGGAAGGGAGAGGGAGAGAGAGAGAGAGAGAGAGAGATATACTGGAAGAGAGAGAGAGAGAGAGAGAGAGAGAGCGAGAGAGAGAGAGAGAGAGAGAGAGAGAGAGAGAGAGAGAGAGAGAGAGAGAGAGAGAGAGAGAGAGAGAGAGAGATGCCAGAACAAACAACAGCTAGAATGCCTCATGATTGGCTGAGCCGAGAAGGCCTCTCTCTCTCTCTCTCTATCTCTCTCTCTCTCTCTCTCTCTCTCTCTCGCTCTCTCTCGCTCTCTCTCTCTCTCTCTCTCTCTCTCTCTCTCTCTCTCTCTCTCTCTCTCTCCTCCACCACCGCACCAATGTCCATTAGAAGAATGAGCTGAACAAAGATCAATATTCCTATTCTCTCAGATTTCCCCAAGTGTATGCCAAGCCACGTTACGAAACATAATGTTTGTGTGTGTGTGTGTGTGTGTGTGTGTGTGTGTGTGTGTGTGTGTGTGTGTGTGTGTGTGTGTGTGTGTGTGTGTGTGTGTGTGTGTGTGTGTGTGTGTGTGTGTGTGTGTGTGTGTGTCTGGGTTGCATAAAGAAGCCGGTAGCTCTTAGCTTCCAGGTCAGACGGATGGGAAAAGTGGACACCAGTAAAATTCAATAAATTACCTTCTCTGTCTCGCCCCAATCACCCCATAGAGGCCTCAGTCCCTCTGGGGTATTCTTAAACACCCTCACACCCAAACACACACTCCCACACACACACACAAGAAGGTTGGTTCTTAATGTGTGATTAAAATCTGATAGTATAAATCAAAGTCAGGTAATATGTATACACTATACATTAAAAAAGGGGATAAATGTAATTATTGGATTCAATGCTTGGTGGAAAACCTCATTAAGTCAACCAATGCATGTTTTTTAATAATATTCATTTTACAATGAAAATAATATATTTTTGTAACGATAAATTTAAGACCACCTGAGTGCTAATCTGCTCCTTATAAACCGCCAAGGAATAAGAAGATTGAGGGCTTTGTGTACAAAAAAGGTTTGCTTTCATCATACACTCTCCATCACTAACTCCACCATCTGCCCCCCTCCCTCCTACACCAACCACCACGTTGATGAGCCAAGCACATTTCAGAAAAGCAGTGACGGGCATATTTAAAGCCTTGCCTTGCATCCACACATGCATGAGTGTGTCTGGATTACACAGAGAAAGGGGACAGGGAGACATGGCTCTCTGTGGAGCATGGGGGCCCTGTGTCTTGGCCGGGCCCCTGATGTTTGGGGTTGTGTAGCAACAAGAACGAGGTGGCTGACTGGGGGCCACTATGGAAAATCGACACTGCTGCCAGCTCCCTTAAGGCCGGGCTAGGGCTAATTACCTGAGCTCAGACATCGTTCACGCACATGCACCAGTCCTTCATTATTCAAACATTAATTGGTAGTGTCCCGGTTGTGCCACCGTGTTCCTGTTGGTGTGTGCGTGCGGCCGTGTGTGTGAACAAGGTCAAACCACCCAGGTGTTTGTTGCTGTTTACATGAATACATTCACTCCGATTTTCACCATCCTCATAGTTTTGAAATCCCTTTCTGTAAATGTATTTTTAAAGAGGGGTAAAGAGTAGTGCAAACTGCCAGTGAATGATATTAAGGACCTCTAGCCCATGGATGACTGAAAGCGAAGACAGTGAGCTCGAAAGAAAGGAGAAAGTGGTGCTCATAGCTGAAGATAGTCTTTAATGATTTGACCTTGGTGTCTCTCCTTGCTAGGACAAAAGTTAACCTGCAAAAATGAAGGAACAACATACAGTTTACAGAGAACATACCATGTTAAACCGATTCCCCATCCATTTAAAAGTAGATTTATTCCAGCGCTACTACATACATTATGTGGCAGTGTACACAGGACAATGATGCTTTTACATTTCTTTTTTTTCACGTTTCGGGGTTTGTCACTTTGTAATATTTTTTTTGTTTGTTTGGCAGAAGTACCTTCTGATGCTCTACGTTTCAAAGCCTACTTTTTTTTGGATAGTAAAAGATTCTCGGGTGCGTTTTTATCTCGTATCTACTACCAACGTCATGAATGTCCCTCGCTTCACAATGGTCATGTAGTTATTGTCGTTGTGTTGTTTTTATACATTTTATTAATTTTTTATTCATGTTTGTTTTTTTTCAAGAGGAAAAAAATATCAGGACACTATTGATATTTCATTTTCTGGAATGGTGTTTGGGCAGTTCTTTGTTGGTGACGATAATGGAGGGATGGGAAAGAAAGTTCATTTGGAAAGAAAAGGAACCCAATCGGGCAGATAGGAAATGAAACCTGACTCATACCTCATTTAGTAGAAAAGAAGAATCTAGGACAAAACCTGTACCATCCCTCCCCTAACGTGAGAGTGGTCATTTTGTGGTATTTTTACTGCATATCTGCTCAACGCGGAGTCTCCCCACCTCGCCCCCCGGTGCTCGGCCATTTGTCCCGCTTGTTCTGTGACATCAACAATGAGGTCATATTCACGGGACACTCGCTCTCTCGCTGCTCCACACTCCCAGGAGCTCAGATGGACATCTGTCTCCTAATGAGCCAGGGCTGTCTTCTTATGTGCTGCCTTCCTCTTTTCGTCCTCTCCCGTCTCTCTGTCACCCCCTCTCTCTATTTATCGAATTGCTCTCTCTCTCTCTCTCTCTCCCTCTCTCTCATTCTCTCTATGTCTCTCTTTTGGGGCTCCCCCCCCCCTTCTCTATCTCTTTCTCTCTCTCTCTCTCTCTCTCTCTCTCTCTTCCTCTCTCTCTCCCCCGCCCTCTCGACCCCCCCTCCACCTAAACGGGGAGGTCCTCACCGGATGCCTCAGAGGGAGCCTCTCCCTCAGTCCATTAGTGTATTCTATGGTCTCAGCTGGAGGTCATTCCACTGAGGAACCCGTCATGCACTGGATGCTAATGGTCACCTAATGATGACTGATGAGCTACAACAGGGCCAACGTCCCTCCTGATGTAGCAGTAACAGAGACACCAGAGGGAGCATATCGCTATTTAACACCAGTCACGTGAGGGGACATTATCGGACCGAGGCGCTCCCGGTTCCCACACACTCGGCCCACCTGATGCACTCACTGCCTGGGCGGAGGATTGTGATTGGACCCCCCTTCAGAGGAGAGGGGTGGAGCAGAGAGGAGGAGGAGGTGAGAGGGGGTGGAGCAGAGAGGAGGAGGAGGTGAGAGGGGTGGAGCAGAGAGGAAGAGGAGGTGAGAGGGGTGGAGCAGAGAGGAAGAGGAGGTGAGAGGGGTGGAGCAGAGAGGAGGAGGAGGTGAGAGGGGTGGAGCAGAGAGGAGGAGGAGGTTGGCAGGGAGGCTGTAAGAACGCATGCTTCATTTATTCAAGTTGAAAAGAGAAAGGAGGAGAAGAAAAAGGCCAGGAAGAAAAGAAGAAAATGAATAAAGACTCATGCTTGATTAGGCACCATTCACCACAAACTAAATACGTTGTTAAATGAAGAGCTCTCTTTGGCTGCCATGGAACCACTGGTGTAGCGGTGGCGGTGGTAGTGGGCACCCTCTCACTCTCCTTCACCTCCCTCACTCCTACTCTCTCGTCACTACTCCCCCACTGACTCACCAGGGCTGCCTGTGGCCAGCCAGAGGAACTGAGCTCCTATTTCTGTCCATCGGCTTTAGGGGCGAATGAAACATCTTCTCACATGTTTTTGTCTGTCTGGGGCATGAGGGACTTAAGGGCTTTATTTCACTTTCTTTACTAAGATGCCTACCATATAAACTACTGTGACGACAGCATGCTTCACCCCATAATTCACCCATTTCGTCCTCATTTTCAACGAGCAACACACGTTGGATTTGAATGTTTTTTAAATTGAAATTAGTTTGAATTTATCAAAACACTAGGTTGAGACGTTTACCATGCAGTCGGTTGGTTCATGATTCAAGTATTTTTTCTTTATATATATTATCCATCATTTACCCTGTTCCTTGTTTAAAAAAAAATATATACTAACATGGAGAACAGATTTGTGCCCTCCAATTCCATTTCAACGTGGACCGGTTAACTGTTGTCTCTTGTTCTCTCTGTTTGGCTCTTTATCATTTCAGGGGAGATCTGAAGAGTAACTGGAGGCAACGGGTTATTCACAACAACACCTGTTAGCAACTGCCAGTTCTGGAATTTGTTCATTTGATCCCTAGAGACCACAAGCTGTTAAAAAACGTAGAAACCTGCTAAAATGACGACTTACTGTTTCTTACTGACTGAGTTCATTGTTGATCAATGAAACCACTTAGCTGAATATGGGGATTCAAGTTGAGGTCAGCCTTTCGCTAACCGTTAGCCTGATATGACATTATGTGCCAATTTCACATGCTTCAAGTTTCCACAATTAGGTTCATCAACACTTAAAAACAAAAAACACATTGCATTAATAGCATTAACAAATAAAAATGTTGAACCACGAATTAAGTATTTTTCAGCAAATTAGCTTTATACCTTGTTATCAATTTAGTTTCTAAAAAGAATAACAATAAAAGCTATTGCACCCATGATCTTACATCAGTCAATTAATTAACTCGCCTATGGTCATTTAACGTGGCAAATAGATGAGTTATTCTATCGTTATGTATCCAAAACAGCTACTAGAAATATCATATCATATTCAGCCTCATTGTTCTACAACCTCATTGTAGAACAAATTCATTTGGCGAGAGTAGTTGGTACACACGAGTCAATTGCTTATTTGGGCACCAAATGGAGGTTTTAGTCTTTCCAACAGTAAGCGGTGGACAGCGACATGTTTACAACAGCATTCACAGAGACCTCGTACCTCCTGGAACACGAACAACAAGTCATCATTTCAGCTAGCTTCACTCAGATCTCTTTTGGCCGATGGGTCCAATCCGCTCTAATGAAAGCTAACCACTAAAGAAGGAGAATGCTAAGGGGAGTGTGGTTTATTGACGTCAAGCTCAGGCTCTCTAGAAATCCAAGTCATCTAATAAAAATAGAAAATAACAAAAAATACTACGGAATAGCAGTTTAAAAGCCACAAATCAAGCACAATAATAAAAATAAACTGAATCAGAATGTAAATCATCAAGACTTCCAAATGTATTCGATTTGTTCCTGCCATGTCTGGTTTCCCCAGAGACATGCAACAGAGGGGGAGGGGGTGGGGGTGGGGGGGGGTGGTTTAGCTCTCGGTTCGGTGCCTAGCGTCGCATTTATCCCCCTTCAGGCCCTGCCACCATCTTAAGGCCAGTGGAAGCTCTGATTTGTGGTAGTTAAAAACGTAAACTTCATATTTATTTTGAAATAACTACGTGTAGTAAGTAGGTGTGCAGCATGGAGCTAGGAACTCACTCCTAAACTAAAACTACTAGTCGTCCATCTTTGTTTGTTTGTTTCCCTCGATTTTTCTGCCTTTGTCCTATCCTTTTTAATGTGTTAGTATCAATACAAAAAAAACTAAAAACAAAGAAAGTTTTTCAAAAAACGTCTGGAGTCACTGTGTGTGTGTGTTTGTGATGGAGGCAATGCTATGCGATACATTAAGACATTTTTCATCGAGTTTTTGGAAAGGAATGTATCTGAAAAAGGAATGCAATGCTTGTATTCAGACTGTTAACATCGTAAAAAAGCTCTGAAATTAGTAATTAAATAACCCTCTACTATTTATACATTCAGGCACTGAAAAATCACATGTCAATATGTAACTAAAAAAGATAGTCGCTCTCAACTTTCCCTTGGTAAGAACAAGGAAACTGAAACCTTGAAGTTGGCAATTGTGTAAATTTTTCCTACTCAGTAGTAATGCCAGACTCATCCCACTGCAGCTCTCTCCATGTTCTGATGGGGAGCTCACCTCCTCCCCTGGCGTGGCACGCCGGCCCTCTCGCTCTCTTCCCGTCGCTGCCTCCCGGCCGCCGCCCCGGCCCGCGGCACGGGGTCGAATCCGTTGCGAGGCGCGGTCCTTCTTTAAATGGAACATCAGGTGTTTCCGCCGTAACCTCCCTTCCCCCTTCTAGCCAAATAAGCAGATGGACGGACGGAGGGACGGACGGATGCAGGGGTCCTCTATCCTTCCCTGGACACGGGAGGGGGGCCAGATGGGGCTCTCTCTCCCTCCCTCTCCCTCCCTCTCCCTCCCTCCCCTCAGACCAGACTCCAGGGGGGGCTCTCGGGTGTGACAGCCAGCTCTCACCCCAGCAACCCTGCACTCACTCTCAGTCTTCTGTAACTATACAAGGGCTTTTACAAAAAAGCTAACTTGGACAGCCATACAATGGCTAAAACATAAACCATATCTCTACTTTATCTCGGTTTGTCAAAGTTGTCAAAGTTATTTTCGTAAGCTTCTGTATTTTTTTGTTTCTTTGTTTTTTTCAATGTTGTGTTTTTTGTTGCGTGTCTACGCGTATGTGATTCTGTGTTTGTTTGGAGTTGTGGTGTGCTGTGCTGTGTGTCTGTGTGCATGTGTGTGTGCTTAGGCATTTATTTGTGTGTGTGTGTGTGTGTGTCAGTGCATGCTTGCGCGCGTGATCTTAAATGAAGTCTTTCCTTGTTTGTTAGCTCGGAGCCGGAGCTCCAGAGATGTGCCGAGACCCAGAACAGCCAGCAGACCCAGCAGGCCCAGCAGGCCCAGCAGGCCCAGCAGGCCCAGCAGGCCCAGCAGGCCCAGCAGACCCAGCAGGCCCAGCAGGCCCAGCAGACTCCGGGAGGGAGATCTGTAGAGGAGGGGTGGGGGGAGAGAATCCCACCCAGAGTCCAGGATCCAGGGTCAAGGGTCAGGGGTCGTTTCCATAAGGATCCATCACAGGGCCAGGGCGGGGGAGTGTTGGGCGGGGGGTGGGGGGGGGAGGGGGGGGGTCTCTGGGAGGGGGGGGCGGTGCTGTGGCGGAGGCGGTGGTGCTGGCCGAGGCGTGGCCGGTGTTACCCGCTGTCGGAGGAGGTGTGCGGGGCGGTGGAGGGCGAGCGCCGCCGCCGCGCCGTCGACGTCCACGACCGCTCGGAGCGCTCGGACCGCTCGGAGCGCTCGGAGCCTAGCGAGGCGGGCCGGAAGCGGTGCACGAAGCCGTCCAGGAAGTCCTGCTGCTGCTGGGTTATGGCTTGGGAGATGAGGCAGGGCAGGGCCTGCAGGCTGCCCGTCACCGTGTCCAGCTTGTCCTCCAGCGTGCCGATGCGCTTGTCCAGCTCCTCGCTGCGCTCCTGCAGCTCCGACACCAGGTCGTACATCACGTTCTGGGTCTGCGGGGGGGGGGGGGGGGGGGGGAGGGAGGATACCATTGTGAGTGACTCGTCGACAAAGGTTCAACGGTCGATGAAATGTGGGCATTCCCCTCTGATGTATACTTCATTGAAGCCCAGGTCAAAATATGAACACTCTTCAAATCACACTTAAAACAAATGCTCCTATAACGCTAGCCCTCGTTCACTGAGGCTGCTAGCTTACTGTACGGATCAAATGCACATAGGCTGGAGACCCCGGCTCGGCAGCAGGCTAATCCAACCCTCAGGATGATCACCAACCAAACAGGGAACCCCTGTTTGGTTGTTGAGCACATTACATGAACCCAATTAGAAATTCCCCTGAAACCCTTTTGCTCTCATTCCTCGAGTTTCATGCATAACCTCTCAAAATATTTTCAAGAAATTCCGCAAGAGTCATCCGCAAATGTCATAGCAGGCTAAATTGTAAATCATCCTGCATGTACATCCCTGCTCAAAACAAGACCTGTGGAAGTGGGTTTGACCCCCAGCCCAAAGGTTGGGGGTTCAAAGCCCCAATGTCCACCGTGTACCAGTAGGGGCCTTGGAATGAGAGGTTTCACACTTCCTTCATGGTGCTGAACGACATCTCAACGTCAACACTGACATTGTGACTATCCGGTCCCACTGAAAAGGCCTACATATGTAGTAGAGAACAACGGAATAAAACAGATAACCCTTCTAGAGACCCGACCAGGAAAGTGTGCCTCCAGTTGAACCACAGTAGAGTGTAAATAGAGTCGACCGGACTAGCAAGCCGGCAAATAAATAAATGAACACACATTGAAGTCCACCGTGCAAAAAAAACCTCTAAAAAGTCCACAACTGGAGAGCAAATGCCATCCACATCAAATGAACCCCGGTCCTTTGAACTCTGTGTGTTGGGCTGCTCTACCGGGCCCCGATGCCCCCTGCGGAAGCACAGGGGGCCGCAGTAGCAGCAGGCTGATAGCTCTGGGCTCAGATAACGGGTGTACTGTCTCGTATCAAAAGGAGGTTAAATAGCTCTGACAGCAGGATTGTCAAAATATTGACCAAGGTGTAGTGTACTCAGGTTGTGTGTTTGTGTTCGAAGGTTTATGAGTGGTAGTCAAGGGAATAGTAGGAGTAAGTGCATGGTAACAAGATACAAAAGGTACAATATTGAAATTGTTGCTTTGGATATTCGGTTATTGTAATTCAAGATAATGAGAAACAGAGAGATGCACTTTCTCTGAAGCTTATTCTCTAAGCTTGACAGTGAGTATAGCTATGTAGAATGAGTGGCCTTAGCCTTCATTTTGCAAGCATATCATATTAGTCTGGGTTTTGAATCCACTGGCAGTGAAAATGTGCTTTACAAATAAAGTATGAACCGCATTATCCAAGCCACTTTCTTCAAGCGCTGATCTAACTACTCACTTTTGTTTTGCTTATTTTGCCATGAACGTGGCATTATGACTGCGTGGATCCATGGTAAACTCTACCCGCCAGTGTAGATGGAGAACCGAAGGTTCGTAAGAGGAGCTCTTACCTTGGCCAGGTCCACCAAGGTGTTGGCCTGGTCATTCAGTTTCCTCTGCTCCATCTTCACACTGCGCAGTCTGGTGGGTGGGGGAGAGATGGGAGGCGCGGGGGGGAGGAGGAGGAGGAGGAGGAGGAGGAGGAGGAGGAGGAGGAGGAGGAGAGAGGAGGAGGAGGAGGAGGAGGAGGAGGAGGAGGAGGAGGAG
>NC_044055.1:21027240-21032240 GCF_902167405.1 Gadus morhua | reverse complement strand
AGGTGAAGCAATGGTTACGATTAGAGCTGTCAAGCGATTAAAATATTTAAACGTGATTAATCGCATTAATGTCATAGTTAACTCACGATTAATCGCGTTTAATTGCAAATTCTTTTTCTATGCTAAATATCCCTTGATTTTTTTGTCCCATAATTCTTCTCATTTTAATTATCTTATCAACATGGTGAAGTGCATCGGCTTGCCTTGTGCAAATGATTTTTTATTGATAACAACATTGGCATATACTGATCAAAACAGGACGATACAAAAAAAGAGCCTATAGTGCAATTAAACGACTGCTTTGAACAAATGTCATTTGAACTTGAATTTCAACTTTTTATCTTCGGAACCTAAAGATAAATGCCATATGACCCAACCGTGCATTGAGAGGGCTCTGGGCGCAGACCCTGAATTGTCCCGCTTCTCTGAGTGTTCTGCGCAGCATTGTCAGGATGTAAGCCACCATGTGACCCATTTCGGGTACACGGCTGACTAATAGTTTAAGAAATGCTGCCCGACTATATCAGCTTACCACTTTAATGTAATCAGAAGCATAGGTACGGCTGCGCTCCAACAACACACCAGCACAGCACAGTCAACTAACAGCAGCTGTAAACGGTACCTACCATGATCCCTGTAAGAAGACACACTCCCTTCCCACAGTACGTGTGAGGTACCATGTCTCCGTAGCCAATAGACAGGAAGGTAATGGAGATCAGCCACATGGCTCCCAGGAAGTTACTGGTCACGTCCTGTTTGTCATGATACCTGCGGAGGATGAGGGCGATGATGAAGATGATGATGATGATGAAGATAAGAAGAGGAAGAAAAAGAAGCAGAGGACACCCAGTCAGTAAGAGGACACCAGTGTGGACACCTGAGCATGCTGGGGGATGGAGTGTGTGGAGAGGGGGAGAGTGGTGGTTTGGACATGGTGCTGGATGTGTGTGTGTGTGTGTGTGTGTGTGTGTGTGTGTGTGTGTGTGTGTGTGTGTGTGTGTGTGTGTGTGTGTGTGTGTGTGTGTGTGTGTGTGTGTGTTTGTATGTGTGTTTGTGTGTGTGTGTGTGTGTGTGTATGTGTGTGTTTGTGTGTATGTGTTTGGGTGTGTGTGTATGTGTTTGTTCGTGTGGGTGTGTTGGTGTGTGTGTATGTGTGTGTGTGCATGTGTTGGCTTGAACAGTTTTATACTCAATGGCTTTCCAAATCATGCTATTGAAACATTCCAATGTTATTTAGCCATTAAGTCGTCGGTTTGTTTCCTCCGGTACGATTGGTATGTATAAGCTGTTATGAATCCGTTTTGAGTTGCAATCTGTATGTATAAAAGCTGTATGAAAGCAAACTGCTTACAACAAAAATGTTGCTGTTTTTTCCGTTGCAAAGACAATATGATTCTGCACGATATCTGCGCATGTGTGTCGCATCAGTCAGTGTAAACACAGAGAGATGGTGATGCTAAGGACATTCAGAAATGAGTATGAACAAATCATTTTCTCTTGATTTTTCGTGGCCATTAAAGTGAAGCATGAACAACATTACAACATGAGTTGTGCAGAATAAGTGACTGATAAAAAAGTGTTGCATGCCAAACTTGATTTGATCGTGACAATGAATGTAAAAAATATAATAACATGTTGGGCTATTGCACAACTAAATAGTATAAAAAAATTAGGCGCATCCATCACAAATTTGGCCACAAATCTCCTGTCTCCAAATTAGTTTGCACTTTGCAGGAAAAAAACAAAAAGGTTTGGCAATGTGAATCACCACCTCAAACATGTATGCTGAAATTAGCAGACAGCCATGCTTGATCATTTTGTCTGTATTACACCACACACTGCATGTCAATATGTTTCTGTTGAAAGCTAAGGAAAAAAGACAACAGTGATGGTGTTGACATTACCATACCTTTTCATCATAACAGAGACAAGCCTGTCTTGGCCGCCCTCCCTCATCACTTTCTCTATAGTTTGATGGTGCGCTGTCTAGGAGGAGAGCTCATATCACTTGATTCCACAGTTTAAATTCACCATTCAAGCAATAGGAGACAACATCATCAGGATCTATTTTGTGACAAGCAACGATAAATCTAGTCAAAGGCCAGTCTCCACTCAGTATGAACTAGTCCAATCGGAATTTAAGCCTGAATTAGGAAACCAGCCAGTTCCCAGTAAACAAAACTACACAAAGTGCAGAGCAAACCGTTAATTAGTGGAGCCATGGTTTGGATTACCCGCGGCCAGAGGAAAATGTTTTTTTCTTTCCACAAATCAAATAAAACAAAAGTGAATCACAATCGTTTTCGTTGTTGTCAAGATGCCCACTCCTCATTCTCCTCCAAGACACTGCTGTTATCAAAGGTCCTACTGTGAGCCTCCACGGCCCTCGGCAGCTGACAGTACCACTGACCCCCAGGGTCCGGCTGACGCTCAGAGCGACGGTGGATTGACTGTTGTGCTCCCTGTTTGTGTTGGATTGATCCACATTTAGACTGAAACAATAACAAAAAGGAGAGTGCGCTTCTGTGAGGTCAAGCCACTACGACGGCATGCAGAGGAAAGCAACCGCAACAATACCATGCAGGAGTAAAGATAAGGAGATGTTCGCTCCCTGCATGCTGTAAGGCCAGTATATTGAGAGCCAGGGAGACGAGGAAGGGGGGGATGGGGGGGGGGGGGGACTAGGGAATGAAAGCTATAATCAAACACATCAAACTATCCCAGAGCTGAATACAAGCTGTGACTCTCCTCGTCAAGGACAGGGAGGGAGGGGGGTGAGGGGGGGGGGGGTGGGGTATTTTGCAAACATTTAGGTTGGCTTGGGTAATGTCGTAAGAGACACTTATTGGATTTGACACCCTTGTCTCTTCTACCTGCATCTCATCATCAGCTGCCTTTTGATTGGCTGCCTGGGAGGGCTGTTGGGGTGGGTGGGGGGGGGGGGCATGGCTAGAGGGACTGGCTAAATATCCCCTTGCTAAATATTGTAATTACAAGTGACTAATATGGTAATTTGATTGAGTGTGTCATAATGTCAGGTAGAGCAGTGAGTCATGGCAGAGTGCTCCACTGTGTCCCTACAGGAGTGGGAGCTGCACAAATCTTGGAGGACACACAACCTTCTGAGGACCAAAGGCCTTGGCCTACGTGCAAAATTTGTTTTTATTTACAATGAATCATTTTCGAGACGTAGGAGGATAAGGCAGCTACTTTCATTCCAAACAAATCCCAAATGACATCTCTGGAGAAGAAGGAGAGGGGAAGGGGCTCTCTGGCGGAGCGGGATAGGGGTGCAGTGAGTGAACATAGGGGAACGGATGGATTGTATTTTAGAGCTCTCAATATACTGTGTCAAGTTTTGGAATAGCATGGAAAAGAGCTGGCACCACTTTGACCCTAAGACAGGAGGGCTTCAGGCTCATTTACACCGTTGTCTCCCAGCCCTTGAATTTTCCCTGTGACTTTTTCCGTCGTGAAGTCTCTCACAAAGTTACGACAAAGTTACGACTTTTTGTCAAACCTCGCCAAAAAACGCGATCCTACAAGCTTTACAGATATCTCTTCTAAAAAAACGCAAAAAGTGCTAAAACTCAAAACACCAAAGACATACTAAATAAAATCTTTAATGGTATACGCATGGACTTGTATCTTCCGAAGGGTTATGGGTAAAAGAATACCTGATGCACCTTGAATGAATGAGCGATCTGAATGAACATGTGGTAAAAAACAAAATGTCAATAAAACAAATGAGTGTCCATCTTACACACAGTGTTATCAGTTTTGTTATGCATAGTCATGACATAACACACATACTACCCTCACACACACACACACACACACACACACACACACACACACACACACACACACACACACACACATATGCACACACACACTCTTGCATACACATACACACACTCAAACATAAAAAATGAAAACAGAATATCTAATTTTACTATGCCCAGATAATAACACTTTATCCATAGATGCTCTTGTTTGTCTGTAGAAAGCTGGCCCATATTTCTTTACTCAATAATATAGGATGATTGAAGTAGGGACAATTTACCGTTAAATGCTTTGAATATAATAAATATTATTATTAATAATGATGAGTTTATTATTTTTATTACGATTGTTATCGATACGGTTCACACTTTTGGAATGAGGTTCATATGACGTTACTCTGACTTTGGGGACAATAACAACATAATGTAAAGAGCTGTGGTTGTATTTCTGATATGTCTCACCCGAACAAAAACTGATTTGCATTATAGAGATTTCTTGATAAGTATTGGATCTGTCGAGTCGAATCAATTCGTTGGGATGTTTGGGGGACAGATATGTTCATCGTCTGAGGAGAGTGTTTGAACACATACTCAAATAGGACTCAAACTGGTGATGATGACCTAATTCAAAAGAAAAGTGAACCCTGATGAATTTGAACAGTGAGACCAAGACACATAGGAAGCGATGGCAGCAGCATTGTGCCGCACCACTCTGAAGGGTTTAAAGCACTTCTTTATGTTGGGGTTCTTTATGTTGTTACTAACATAAAGAGGCATATACATTTCCCAAGCAACAGACGCCCATGTTAACCACAGACATCAGCTCTAACCGTGAACAACCTGAATGCATAACCAAGATCGGAGTTGGATCTCTGAATGGTGACTTACTCACAGTTTGGTTTCATACACATAACCTATGAGCATCTCACTGCTTATGCCCCGTGTACACCATCCCGCTAATGGCCGCTAATGGCCGATGGACCACCGATGTGGAAGTCGGGGTGATTCGGGTGACATCAGGCAAAAATGTATGATCGGGTCAATTTATCGGGGTATCATTTACACATACCCGATGTTATAACGATAACGTAACGATTTATGCCAGGGAAGACACCCGAAGTGTGTTTGGCGTCATTTGACGTCATTTCGAATGACGCCAAACACGTCAAATGACGCGTTTGGCGTCATTTGGCGTCATTTCGGGAGAAGGCAAAG
>NC_044055.1:21009740-21022240 GCF_902167405.1 Gadus morhua | reverse complement strand
GTGTTTTAGGGAGAGGGGGGAGGGACGGGGGGACCGCCCCCTCTCCCGGCCCCCCGTCAGGGCAGCAGTGGCGCCAGCTCGGTGCAGAGGAATGAGAGGTTTGTTTGTTTTGTTCCGCGGCTTTAGAAGGAGGACTCACATGGTATCCCTAAGGAGCAGCATAGTGGGGGAAATAGAAAGTACAACATAACATTATACACACACACGCACACGCACACACACACACACACACACACACACACACACACACACACACACACACACGCGCGTACAGGCTCACACAGGCACACACGTGAACACACACGCAAACACCCAAACACCCGCGCGCACACACACACAGCACAAATGTGTATGCACACGCAAGCACGGACTCACAAACAGACACGTAAACTGGGCGTGAAACCAAAAGTGTAATGACATACACTGCTAATAGCCGTTTGGTTGGCATAGAGATTGATGTGTAAGTATGCATTGCGTGCACGTGTGTTTGTGTGCATGTGTGTGTGCGTGTGCGTGGCTGTGTATTTGTGAGCAACAGAATCCCGACCAGAATCGTCAGGGAGATTATAACGGTGTACCGTGTGCCCTGTTCTACCCCTGTTCTGTGATTCAGGCGAAGTCCTTCACTGGGATACGGTGCTTTTCCCAGGAACACTGGCTGCTCTGACGGATGACCAGCAGTGAGACGGCTGACTCTGAGGTGTTTGAGTAGTAAAACTAGAGATTGAGATTAAGTTGCAGAAATGATCCCCCTCGACTAGAGACCGATAACAACCATAGTTCCGTATCCAAACTGATCTGAACGCAGTTCAACCATAACTGCGTTTATTAGTAATGATGCTAGCGATGAGGCCTCACAGCTAGTTGTTCCTGGGTTTAAGGGCAGCTGGTCTCCAGGGGAGGCTCTCGGTGTTTAGCATTGGGTTGTTTTCATGTATTTTCTGCGGGCCAATCCCGCCACATGATAACACCGGGGAGTGTCAGAGGACTGGGGGGGGGGGGGGGCGGGGTTCAGGGTGGGCGTGCGAGGGGAAGGCTAGTGAAGGGCTGAGCAGAGCGGGAGAGCCTCGTTCAGAGAGAGGGGGCATCACACTGAGAGCAGGCGTGGAACAACAGGGAGGGGGGTTAATTGACTAATTTTGATTACTTGATTATTTGATTACTTCATTACTTGATACCTTGATTACTTTATAACTTGATACCTTGGTACCTTGAATACTTGTTCATTCGATTGAGCGGTGAGGTGGTGTCATAAGGACTTGAATAGGCTCCAGTGTTTTCGTCATCAAATGATTCATTTGATCGTCAACAAATGGCCCTCGAATGTGTCCGACAGCCCGCTTGAAGCGAGTGTACCGTAACACACTCCCTCCTTCCTTCTTCACCATGTAATAGGATGATGAAAAACATTAAAACCTGCATTAACTTCCCATCTCCTTATGCAAATGAAGTGAATCGAGAAAAAAAGCCCTTCCATGTTTTTCCTCTTTCCCCTTATATCCCGCCCTGTTGGTGTTCCCGCTGCGGGCCCCCAGGGGCCCGGCCTGCCTGAGGAGGACGGGTGAGGGGGTGGGGGGCGTGTTGGTGAATCTTCGGGGCTGCTCCACATTACCAAAACAAACCATTCAGCAAACAAACAATTAGACACCATGAATAATGGACGGGCCTGCCTGAGATAGTTGTAAAAATAATGCGAAATCGAGGGAACTGGCGGAGAAAAGAAGAAGGTATTGGAGCACGGGGGGGGCGCGCTGTGGGCGGGAGCGTGCGGGGGGGGGCTGGGTTGTTGTGCTATTTTACATATTCAATTGTTATTCAATGTGTCATGTGCTCGTGTGTATACATTATTTGATGTACACACACGGGGAGAAGGGGGGGACACATGCAGGAGAGATCAACAAGCCTCCTGTTCTCCATGAAGGCTGGTTGTGGAGCTCTCTCTCTCTCTCTCTCTCTCTCTCTCTCTCTCTCTCTCTCTCTCTCTCTCTCTCTCTCTCTCTCTCTCTCTCTCCCTCTCTCTCTCTCTCTCTCTCTCTCTCTCTCTCTCTCTCTCTCTCTCTCTCTCTCTCTCTCCCTCTCTCTCTCTCTCTGTCTCTCGCTGTCTCTATCTCTCTATCTCTCTCTCCCTCTCTCTCTCTCTATGTCTCCCACTCGTTCCTTTCTCTCTCGCCCCCCTCGCCCCCCCCCCAGGCCCCCCTCCTCTCCGCCCTCCCCTGACTCCGCCTACCTCTCACAGACACGCACGGTCCACGCGGCGATGATCCAGGAGGAGATGCTGAAGACGAGCAGCACGGTGCCCGGGCAGATGGTCATGAGCGTCTTCATGACGAAGCGCGTGTTGAAGTTGATCTTGTTGAGCGCGCCGATGCTGCGCGACGAGGCGTCCGTGAACAGCTTGCTGTGCAGCAGCATGACGCGGCCGATCAGGTAGAGCCGCAGGAACATGGGGATGGAGAGGATGATGTCCACGTCGGCGTCGGCCACCGACGGCGTGTAGCTGAAGGCCAGCCGCGCCGTCCAGGTGAACACGTACTGGCCCGGGATGGGGTGGATGGCGCACACCAGCAGCTCCAGCACGATGAAGAAGATGCGCTCGTACGTCATGGCGATCCGCCAGTCGTCGGCGCCGTTGTCCACCATGAAGAGCTGTGGGGGGGGGGGGGGGGGGGGGGGGCAGAGGAGAGGGGGGGGGGGGGGGGGGGGGGGAGGAGGGCAGAGAGTTGGGGTGGGAGAAAGAGGGTGAGGGAGAGAGACGGTGATAGCGAAAATAAAAGGATGGATATGTTTTTTTTTATATATATATTTAAGTATATATATATATATATATATATATACTATTCCCTTTCTCATAGTGTTGTTTTTGATGGTGATCTATAACAATTATAATAATACAACTAATAATAAACGTAAGCGCTTCACATGACAGTATAGCAGTAACAATCCTTATCCCAGCCTTTGGTTGTTTGCACCTGCTAAACTGTAATGCAAAAAGCATTTGTGGTATTGTTTAGTTTTTTATTGGGGATTCACAGTGTATCTGTAAAAAATTCATGTTGTTATTTGACTTCTTGTTATTTATTTATTGTCCTTCTTTAAACCCCACTATGGTTGTCTGCTGGTAAACATCCCCTTTTGAGTTCTATATAAAAGCAAGAGTGGCCCCCGTTATTATGGTCTATCTTTAGGCTCAGGATCACAATGAGGACCCTTGAAGACTGCATGGTGAATCACAGCTGTAATTACTGGCAGCCATTAAGCCAAGGAGCTACTCCATGGAGCCGCGGCGTAACGCTAACTCACTCAAACCAAACTAAATGGGGATGAATTATTATTAAGAAGATGTGAAAGAATAGATGCTTAAGGAAAAAAAAATCTATAAATATTAAAAAACGAAAGTAATTCCGTCAAAAATAAGGTGTCAATAATGTAAGTATTAAATATTGATTGAACAGTCATAATTGTTCTTCTTATCATACAGACTTCTTATTGTATCATATTCATCATGTTACTCTATGAAATAGCTGAACAAACCAAGGCTGTTGATAATCAGTATGACACTCAATGCAAACCACAATACATCAGCTAAACATTGTCTGCATTAATGTATTTTTCAGTTCTCCATTATGTTCATCGTTATACTATTGATGTTATCATCATCCCAAAATATTGATCAAAATCCCATTGTTTTTGTCATTACCCCATTGTCACTATCCCATCTACTTAGTCATTATCACATTGTCTTAATTCATATCCATTTGTCATTATCTCATTGCATTTATCATTATCCCATTGTCATTATCATTATCTAATTGTCATTGTCATAATCTCATTGTCGTTCCATTATAAGTTCCATTCTACCATATCTTCAACAGTGTCTCCAACACTATCCCCACTACGTTGTGTGAGTTACTGTGAGTGTACGTTGTCACGGTGTCATAGTGTGTTTTGTGATGTTGTTTCAGGTGAGAGGCTCACCTGGATTTCGCGGGCATGGTACATGATTATAAGACCAAGCAATATAACAGTGGAAAGGCTGATAAGGCATTTCAGTGCAAATGAGTACGAAGATTCCTACAGTAGGAGAGAAAAGAGAGGGAGAGAAGATGTTGTTAGTGATGCGCAACAACATCAGGGTAGCCACTTGGCCCTCTCCTCTTATTTTCCTTTACCGGTGAGACATGCGATCACACACACAGAGCGGGCATGACAGAGTCCCTGTGCCTCCCTCCATTACCCCGGTGGAAGCGCAGGGATACTGCGGTGAATTTCACAAACACAGTGTGCTACAATAGGGTTATGTTGCAATTATATAACCAGTGATCTGACTTTTTTTACCTTTACTGCAGATTACAAAACCAGACAGCCAACAACAGACACACACGCACACGCATACACACACACAAACACACACACACACACACACACACACACACACACACACACACACACACACACACACACACACACACACACACAGACACACACAGACACAGACACACACAGACACACACACACACACACAGACACACACACACACACACAGACACACACACACACACACACACACACACACACACACACACACACACACACACACACACACACACACACACACATACACCCACAGACAAGGAGCACTTAGAAGACACCAAGAGAAAGAAAATCCATCAATCTGAAAACCAGATAATTGTATTGATTTAAAAAAAAAATCTTTGGAGTTACTGCAGACAGAAAGACACGACACATAGGCGTACACATACCCGTGCAATGCAAACAGGTGCAGAAGGCTCACACACGCACACAGACACACACACACATACACAAGATGGACACGGCAGCAATGCCAGATATTAATCGCTTAAAGCCTGATGTACACCCAGATGAGAGGCCTCTGCCCGGGGCCACGGCTGGTCTAGGAGAAACAATGGAGCGGCCGGTATGCGCTGAAGTGCAGGCCGAGACGGTCTATATATGCTGCTCGCCGCCAGCCAAACTACCAATCAATCAGCCATAGCACTTAGGGGGACCCCCGCTCAACGCTCCATGTACAACAGGCAAAGTTAGCATTAGAGCCAGCCCCGGCCGGCCGGGCTGGTGACAAATAGGGCGGCGCACGTGTACGCAGCGCAACGCAAAGTGCTTTTGTGTGTTTACGCGCATGTGTGCGCATGTTTAGATGTGTAAGGGGGCGGCCATAGATCTTGGGAATGAGAAGCTGCTCTACTTGTGTGTCCCAACTGCTGTTTGGTAAAATGCCATTTGATAAATCAGTTTGACAGCCGTGGTGGGAAAGTGCCACTGTGCTGAGGGGGGGGGGGTGGGGGTGGGGGGGTTGGAGTAGGGGAAGGAGGAGGGCTGGGGTGGGAGGCGGAAGGGGAATGAAGGGGGAACGGGCTGATGATGGAGGGTTGTTATGATGATCACTACACCTGACAGCAAATGACCCAACATACCGGGCAACTACAAGTCTCATAATGGGGGGGAGTGAGGGACAGGGGGGGGGGGGCAGTAAAGGCTGAGCAGTGGTGCAGGCGTCCTTGGCTGGCCTACATCAGAGGAGGTATATTTAGCTATCAACTAGATTAGCCGCCGCCCTCAGGTCCGCGCTCTCAAGGCGCTTTCGTGTTGTTAATTGTGCGGAGAAGTCCCCGCTGGAATCCCACCAGGTGAATCAATTAATCCACCGCCACGGGGTCACCGAGCTCCCCGCCGCTCACGGCCTCCCCCCGCAGGGCCGAGAGCACATGGGCAGGGGCCCCGGGCCCGGGGCCCAGGGCCCAGGGGTCTGGGGCGAAACGACGCGCCACAGAGCAGAGCCACGGGTCGCTGAGAGAGCACCTGTCTGGGGTAATGAATAGTGTCTGTCTGTCCCCGCCTCCGTCTGTCTGGAGCCGGGAGGCACGACGTCCGTCTGTCTGCCTGTCTGTCTTTTTGTTTGTCTGTCTGTTTCTTTGTAACTGTGATATGGTACATCTGACGGCTGTCTGTTTGTCTGCCTGTGTCTGTCTGTCTGTCTGTCTGTCTGTCTGTCTGTCTGTCTGTCTGTCTGTCTGTCTGTCTGTCTGTCTGTCTGTCTGTCTGTCTGTCTGTCTGTCTGTCTGTCTGTCTGTCAGTCAGTCAGTCAGTCAGTCAGTCAGTCAGTCAGTCAGTCAGTCAGTCAGTCAGTCTGTCTGTCTGTCTGTCTGTCTGTCTGTCTGTCTGTCTGTCTGTCTGTCTGTCTGTCTGTCTGTCTGTCTGTCTGTCTGTCTGTCTGTCTGTCTGTCAGTCTGTCTGTCTGTCTGTCTGTCTGTCTGTCTGTCTGTCTGTCTGTCTGTCTGTCTGTCAGTCAGTCAGTCAGTCTGCCTGTCTGTCTGTCTGTTTGTGTGTCTGCTCGTAGCAGGGGTGTCTTTCCTCGTGGGTCTCTCTCTCTCATGATAGACAGTACTCTTAGGAAAAGCCTCTAAAGCCCGATGAATCATCTCACTGGTAACATCCTTGGACACACACACATCACACACCAAAATGGAAAATTCCAGCCACAAAATTAGTGAGTACTGTTCCACAACAAATCCAGCATGGACAAAATAAACCACCCGCACAGGGCATAAAATACAATTACAACAAAACACAGTATGTATGTGAGTCCTAACCCACATACATGAATACAATGTCCATGTTCTGCTTTTACACCCCACACACTACACTGCTGCTGCTGAGCGGAGGCCTGGTAGTACACACAGCGGATAGCAGGGGTAGAAACCAGACCTGAGCGCTCTGACACTGACTCAATAATCATTACATCAGGCGTGGATTTTCTCTTCAAAAAGCCCCCCTGATGTAACGGCAGCATTGATTGGCTGACCCTGGCTGGGGAGCGGTTGTCAGTGGTGCTGTGTGTCAATGACAGGTCAAGCAGCGGTGACCAATAAACAGCTCTCGCTCCCCTCCTAGACTCCCTTTGTTTCCACCATGTCGTGTTCGCTCGCCACAGAACCCCGGTGTTAATCATGTGGTCAGACGACCGGCTCAATCAGCCCATTTTGACCTAGCTCACCTCCTGTACTTTTCTCTCTCTCTCGCTCTCTTTCTCTGTCACTCTCTGTTATACAGACTCCCTCGCTCCGTCTTCCTCTCTGGCTCTTTATCGCCTTGCATTGCCAGACATTGCCATTCTTCCTGCTTTACTTGTGTCTCCATCCCTCTCTCTTGCTGTGAGGTAATTTAGTCGAGAGGCGGCTGGCGTTTAAGTGAGTCACGCAGAGGCAGACGGCCAGCAGCTGCGGACATCTCTCCTCAACCCTAACCCTGGACTTCCGGTGATTGACAAGCCACCGCTGCCAGGGATTGCAGTTTAAAACACACCCTTGTAGAGCTCACCTCAACGACCAGCACGCTTTCATAACGCACGGAATATGTGTGAATATGAATATGAGTATGAATAAGATGTCAAGTATTTTTCGTTGTAAAATGCCTAATTAATTTTTCACAAAATAACTGTTATGCCATTGCTATGTGATTTATCCATAAAAATAATATGTAACGGGGGGATGTAAGGGGGTAACTCTGTAAGATACTTCTGGTCAGAATGCATTTTTTATGAATCCTAGCCGATAGTGCTCCTGCTAAAAGGATGAACCTTCTAGAAAAACCAAGACAAGAAACCTTGGGACACACACCTCTGCACCTGCACACAAACACCAGAGGACACACACACACACACAACATGCTCCCAATGCACACAAGCACACAGCCTACCTTAGTATAAATCCCCCACGACAACTCCGTCTCCGTCACCATGACAACAATCCCAAACATCCCAAAGATGAGCGCGTAGTCGCTGAGTCTCTTCCGCTTCTCAAACAGCGCCCTCCGGTGGCCGAGCTTGTAGCCGATGTCCTTGTTCTTCTTCTGCGTCCCGCCGCCCGCGACGCCCGCCGCGCCCCCCTCCCGCACCAGGCTCTCGTTGGAGGTCTTGCTGCGGTCCTCGCCACTGTTGCCCTTGGAGACCACCACCTCCAGCCCGGAGCTGTGCAGGGTCTGCAGGGGCTGCGTCTCCGAGTCGAGCTCGGCGAGGTTGCGGCGCGACGAGGACGCCAGGCTTCCCGCGAGTGGTCTCACCACGCCGCCATTGTACTTACAGGTGTTCATGGCTATCTGAGGGAGGCGGCCACTGCTCTCGGAGAGGGAGGGCTTGGATCCAGCATGGCTCAGCTTCTTCTGCTCAGTAGTGGCCTGTGGGGGGAAGCAGCAGAGGCAAAACATGAGATAGAGATCTATTGTTCAGGCTGGGGGGGGGGGGGGGGGGGGGGGGCGCAGGTCAGGGCCGCAGCTGATTGGCTGTTCGACCGCCGAGGTCCGCAGTGTACCTAGGGAGATAAGGCGACCTCCATACTCGCTCCTTCATGACGCCTCTTCTCATGTGGCTCCATTATGAGTCACTCTAGGTAAAACTCTGTTCAATTGCTAAATAGTCAATGATGTATGTCGTTATGTTCTGTAAGACTTCAAAAGTGTCATGACGTTAACTCTGTGGAGACCGGGAGCGGAATCTGTAGAAAACCGAACTCTAAGATCAAACAATGAGAACGAATGCACCTCAGTGCCTTAGTTTAAAGCTTGTGTAGCAGAAATGCAGGTCATTGAGTTAAGCTTGGAAACTTTTCATGAAAACTTTTCATGTGGATGGATTAGCAGCATCGTTGAAAGTTATTTGTGGCAATGGAAATACACACAATAAAGTAATGGCTTTGAAGCCGAGGAACGCCCCTAATGGACCACACCATAAGTCAGACCACACGGGTCTGGCCCTTAAAGGCCTTCGTGCTTGGGCTCCGCTCTCTAAACCCAGGATGGAAATAGGTGGAGGATCTGCTCATGCTATGTCCCATTTTACGTCCCTGGGGTCTACGTTTGAAAGCATTGCAAAAACGGTAAATGTAAGCTAAAACACCATGTGCATGTTATGTGCGTAGTTGCACAGTATATGTTGCATGCATAGCCTTTACCTTCCATGGAAGTGGCACGCAGTTTGATGGCGTAAATCATCAATTATGGAGGGAGGGGTGTATAAATAAAAACATCCAACTAATGGTAGACCATAAAAAGTGCAGAAAATTGAATCGTTGCACTTCAGAAATCTAGATATGAATGATTAATGGCTGCCCTGACCCTGCTCCCTACCGGCAACACGCCCGCCTGCGGAGATAGACGACGGGCCGTCCAAAAGGATGTAGAGAGTGCGGAGAGCAGTCTCAATCAAGCATGCTAAAGAGTGACAGGAAGAGGAATCTCGGCTGTTTGGGAAGGGGGGGGGGGGGGGGGGTCAGGGGGGGGGGTGAACAGGGACATGACATCCCTTAAAGCTGCTGTAGACAAGACTCCAAAGCTGTAAAGAGAGAGCGCAGAAAAGAGTGCAAGAGAGCATTTTGAAGCTAACCAACCAAAAAACACCACCACTCCTTCTCCTGTCTTTGCCATTGCATGCCCCTGTGATTGACAGTCAGAATTAATTCCTCAAACCAAACCGGGAGGAGATGACCTGATTGGTCAAGAGTGAGCCGGAAGCTGTCTAAAATCAACCATGACTCATACAGAGGCCGGCAGGGTCAAATCACCATCATCATGCACACGTCACAAACTCAAGTAATAGCTTTTAAAATGTTACCACAGCACCTCTAACGAGTTGGTGCTCTGCATCACATGCATCAATGCGTCGGCCAGAGGCCGTATTCTTAGGGCATGAAAAAGCCTTTAGAAGTGAACTCAGGTGGCTCCAAGGTAAGGGTGAAAGGCAATGTCTAAGATGCACATAATGCCTTGGCAAATACTTTACGTAACTCTAGAAGACAAATGAAAACCAAAAAACATTTCTAAAAGTATTTAAAGAAAATAACGTTTGAGAATCATAAACTTTCTTATGATCCAGGTGAAATTAAAACACAGGGATTTGTAGATCGAATTTGTATCCTCTGTGTGTACCTGACCCCTGTTAGTGAAGACGCGCAACAAGAATGACATTTGGACGCTCAAAAATTGCATGCATGTCAGGTATCAAAAGCGCCCATCAGTACAGGCCCGGGTGCTGTATGAGCTCATTCATCAGATGCACTTTGCCGCAAGTCAGCCTAATTTGTAATGACAATCCATCGCCATTACAGCTTCAAAGTCCTCTGAAATGGGAGAGGAATGCATCCCGAAAGCCGGTTGGGGATGGGAGGGGGCTCTGGGAGGAGATGCATCAGAGGACCCTGTCTTCTCTGGGGGGCTAGCAGGCCAGCGTTGCGTAATACCAGTGGCGTGGGCGTACAGAACAGCATGCCAGAGTTTCATTTAGTCCTGAAACCAGGCATCTTTTTGAGTCCGACATGAAAAGCAAGCAAAGTTATTGAATAATGAATAAGCAAAATCAAATACTAAAAACAACCACAATTTTATGTCGCCCACACAGAGAGAAGACCAAGGTCTGAGCCAGGCAACAACGAGGCCAATACCCAAGACTGTAACAAGTCCAACACCAACGTTGAAAAACACTTCTAGCATTTGCTGAGTTTACAAAAAAAAAGAATGCATCCCAAATTCAACTGAAAATATAGTGAAGTAGAAAAAATATGTATTGGTTCATATCGTAGAGAAGCCTAGGAGATTGACCTCTTAGGACACTGGTTTGTCTGAACACCAGTACAGATCTTCGTCTGTCTGTACTACCTCCCTGCCAGTTTGGCACTCACTAAAGTCCATTTCAGGTCCAGGGGACGGTGATGGGGGGGAGCTGCCATTTCATTTAAACGCTCGTGCCACTTTCCTGGTGGCTTGGCCTTTTGTACGGAGAGAGAATGGCCCCTCCATGCTAGGGCATTGAGAGCGGTCGATCCAGAAGCATCTCTCTGTCCATCACCTGCCCTTCAGAGCCTGTCCGCCACATTATCATAATGGCTTATGAAAACTTCACATGGAACAGTGCGTTTCTCCGAAACACGGAGGGGTGTTTGATAGCACCGCTGGTTCTTTTTATTAAGGCTTGACAAAGCATCCCTAATGCTTTTAAATGTGCTTGTGGGAATAAAGAAGGACGGCTCTAATGGAAATGTACCAAGTCCGGGCCGCGATGCTATCGCCTCACGCATATTGTGGCTCCATGAGAACAAGACTAAAGGTTAAGGATTAGCGCGGCCCATAGCTTTTCTAATCCCCTTTACTGTATTAAATAGCTCCCTAATCTCTGCCATTAACAACCCTGGTACCACTGTGAACACTGACGGCTGAACTTTAGCTCTGAATGGCAGGAAATAGACACAAATTATCAAATTAATGGTCTTTCTTCGCTTGTCTCCCGTTGAAATGTCTGCAATAGGCGTAGTTCATTATTGCTAATAATAAAGTATATCTCTCAAATTTTTCCAGACAGTTTACGAGCCTCATGCAGATTATTATCAAGTGGGGTTCGAGTGGTTACTGGGTTGGCCTGCCAACTTCACATCAAAGCACCGGGTTTGATCCCCAATGCCGCCCGCCTGCCGGTAGCAGTCCAAACATGCTAACACCCTGACCTGCTCCTTGGTGCCCTGTCCCATCTATTGGGTTAAAAGACAAATTCTCAAAGGACGTTGACTGACGTGGGTACGAATCCCGTGATTCCATTGGCTCTTTAGCCAGGCCAGGACCGTCTGGCCTGACCCAACGAATGAGAGGCAGCGTATGGCGTAGACGATGGACACAGACAGGGCCCTATGGGACCACAGATCACCCTACATTACCACAGCTAACCCATCAGTACTCTGGTCTTTAGAGTAATTACACGGCCATCGATCAGCGCTCGCAGGCCAAGACGCCGGGAAGGTAAGGGGAGAGCCGCCATGACAGCCTGCTCCAATAACACAGATGAGCAGGAACGATGATGGAGCATCCGGAGAGAGAGAGAGAGGGAGAGGGAGAGAGGTAGAGAGAGGGAGGGAGACAGAGAGTGGGAGAGAGAGAGAGAGAGAGAGAGAGAGAGAGAGAGAGAGAGAGAGAGAGAGAGAGAGAGAGAGAGAGAGAGAGAGAGAGAGAGAGAGAGAGAGAGAGAGAGAGAGAGAGAGAGAGAGAGAGAGAGAGAGAGAGAGAGAGAGAGAGAGATGCTATTTCACACATTCACTACAGGCTCGCTGTTGATAACGTCGGCTGGTGCTCGGACGGAGTGAAACGACGCAACCAATTTGTGTGTGTGTGTGTGTGTCTGTGTGTATGTGTGTGAGTAAGCACTTTATTTTTAAAACCAAGCGGTGTGTAACTTTTTAAAAGATGATGTAACACCCTGCTGAGCATGCTGTTACACACTTGGCTTTTCCCTGTCGGTATCCGTTTGCTTAATTATTGTATGTGTAATAGCAAATGTATTTAAAGGATTTGATTCAGTTATGCAAATATTGCACACCCTTTCAGTGAATTTGAGTGCATTTTGTATCAGTCTTTGTTGTTGTGTGTTCGTGTGCGAGTAGGAGAGCTTATGAGGATACACTTGAAGACTCCCAGAATAAGAGCGCTGT
>NC_044055.1:20992240-20994740 GCF_902167405.1 Gadus morhua | reverse complement strand
TTAATATTGAGCGAATTCGGAACACGAATACGTGTCGGTTGAGTAATAGGCTCCTGAAGTGTCGGACATGAATGAAGACCTATGAATCAACGTGCGCATACAGGGGCTATCAAACCATTTCGAATCCAACACAGAAACACCATATAAACCATACAAAAACACACGAACACGCACACTCACAAACACACAGACTCTCCAAGCGTATTTTTTTTTTATTCAAATCATGACAGGCGTGGCCATGAAATGAAAAATGTTGACAACAATTCATTTTTTCATCCAATATGAAGGCTGCACGATCCTCGCTATGGCACACACGAAAAGCGCGGAAAAGGAGAAGTACCTTATGTTGATCGATGCGGATCCTCTCCTCTCCTTTATGCGGGCTCTCTGGCCACAGGTGATAGCTGGAGCCGTAGTTAGGGCTGCTGCCGCTGCCGCTGCCGCTGCTGCTCCTGCTGCTGCTGCTCCCTGCAGGCGCAGTCCGGTTCCCCGCGTGCTGCTGCTGCTGCCGCTCGGTGGTAGAATGCTTCACGCCGCTGTGGTCGCGGCAGTGTGGCGGTGGTGTCTGCTCGGCGGTCCTCCCTCCAGACTTATTTCGCTCCTGTTCACAGTGCTGCTGCTGTGGACGCTGGGGACATAACCCCAGTGCGTCTTGCTGTTGCTGTTGCTGCTGCTGCTGCTGTTGCTGTTGCTGTTGCTGTTGCTGCTGCTGCTGCTGTTGCTGTTGCTGTTGCTGTTGCTGTTGCTGTTGCTGTTGCAGCAGTGGTGCTTGCTGAGTCCTACATAGCTCTTCTGAGCCGCTGGCGCAGTAGTTGAGTGGCAAGCTGCTGCCCACCAGTAGCTGTTGCTGCGCTCGTAATTGTGGGAGCTGTTGCTGCTGTTGTTGCTGCTGCTGCTGCTGCAAGTCCTGAGTCTGCGACGACTCAAATGGTCTCCTGTTGGCAGCGTCCGTTGACTCACACACATTGAAGGATCGCCCTTTCTGTGAGTTTCTACGGTTTCCTTCAGGGGAGGGGTCCCTGTGTGGGGGTCTTAAATGACTCTGCTGTTGCTGCTGTTGCTGCAACAACTGCCTCTGGTCTCGGTTCCCTCCTCCTCCTCCTCCTCCTCCTCCTCCTCCTCCTCCTCCTCCTCCTCCTCCTCCTCCTCCTCCTCCTCCTCCTCCTCCCCTGCAGCGGTCCACGGTGCTCGCCTGTCGGTGGGGTTTGGCACTCCTTCGGTCCTCCTTTCGGGAATCCTGGGAAAAGCGTTGGGACGAGCGTGAGGACGTCGGTGGCGGGGGGATCGGCGAGGGCAGCACGGGTGGGCAGGGGGGCTGCGGCGAGAACGGGTCGAGGGGATGGTGGTGCTGCTGGTGGCGGTGGTGGTGCTGAGAGAAGCCCGCCTCCTGGTCAGAAAAACTGCAGTGGCAGCTCGGAAAAACCGGCTGCTTGTCCGACTGCGGCTGAGGCGGCGGCGGCTGCGGTGAGCCCGCCGCGGCCCAGGGATCCTGCTGCTGAAGCGGTGCCTGGAGCCGCCCGGAGCCAGGGTCACTACCCCGGTGCGGGGGTGGCGGGGACGCGATGTCGTAGCTCACCAGAGGCAGCGGGTCGCCGCTGTGGCTGGGTCTGCGGGAGGGCTGGCTGAGACACGGCAGCTCCTGGAGGCTCTGGCGGTACGCGGCGGTGGTCGAGGTGCGGTCTCGGTGGTGAGACGAGGGCGGGGGCGGCAGGCTGAACACAGGGGCGGCTCCGGGGTCTTGGCTGCTCGGCGCGACGCTGCTCTTCTCTCGCTGGTCGTCGGGAGTTTGGTGGTGCTGGGGGACAGCTCCGGCGTATCGATGCCGCATCCCCTTGATCGCCTCGTCTTGCTGTCTTGCTTGCTCCTTTGCCGTGTAGAGCTCCGACACCCGTTCATTGCGATCAGTCCCAGCAGAATAGAACCGACTTGTATCATTGGTAGGTTTGGTCAAGACCTGCCTTAAAACGTCACCGTGCAACCAGGACGCCGCCTTCGGTAGAGGATCGGTGCATGCACGCTTTGTATGCGCACGGCAGGCTGCAGCGGCTCCAACGCTGCTGCTTCACTCAAACAATGACTTATGGGTTGAGGTAGAACGGAAACCAGATCACCGGTCTAAGTCTAAGATTGTGTTACAAACCAGATTTTTTGGTCGATCGCCTAAATCCAGTGGTCCACCAGATGGACTTTGTCATTGTTGCCCTAACCAACACCACGCATAATCAAACATCGGCTGCACTGCTAAAGCCCGTCGTGCACACACTGTTCATCCCCCCCAAATAAATGCAAATTCATATCAAATGTGCGTTTTAATAAAACCGCCTTTGTGGTTTCTAGTACCGGATCATTCTCCCTTGTTATGTCTTGTGCTTGAGAACATTGTGTATTTCTATCTT
Organism: Gadus morhua; assembly: GCF_902167405.1. Lineage (NCBI taxonomy): Eukaryota > Metazoa > Chordata > Actinopteri > Gadiformes > Gadidae > Gadus > Gadus morhua. Next base: position 20,992,344 of record NC_044055.1, on the reverse strand, counting down.
CGTGTGAAATGCACTGATACCCCGAGCCGATTCCACTTGTTGGCCTGCACGTATAACCGCACCATATAAAAAACAACGGCATCACATGCCAGTCGTTTCTTATT
>NC_044055.1:20974740-20987240 GCF_902167405.1 Gadus morhua | reverse complement strand
TTTTATCTGAAAGGTTCCTGCAGGTGAGCATCTATATAATAGTTGAAATACGAGCCCTGTAGTAATTCAACGTACCCTGTTCTATACTGTAACTGTCACAGTGTCAAAGTATGATTTGTGTTAACTGCTTAGGTGTTGAACGTGTGCGTACTGCACATCCATTGGCAGACGGGTCGTTAAACGTGCATGACTGGTTTTCAATACACAGCAATGACACACACATTATCTCCAAAAACACCAAAGAAGAAGAATTAGAGCATTGACTTCCACAAGCTGCTAGCTCAAAGCAAAGACACACAGAAACATAACATGCAGGGAAGGGTTGATCCATGATTTCCTACTGCTGTAGGCTGTGTGCTGGGTGTGTATGCATGCATGCGTATGACCATATATGGTTAATGTAAACAACGGTTCTTGGACAGCACACCGCTACACAGCAGGGCATGAAGCGGAGAAACTGTCAAATCGTACCAAAAGCACCTTTAACTGAACTTCTGCGTGTGTGTGTGTGTGTGTGTGTGTGTGTGTGTGCGTGTGCATGTGCGTGTGTGTGTGTGCGTGTGTGTGTGTGTGTGTTTGTATGTGTTTGTTTGGTTGGGTGGCCTTGAATGTGTGCGTGCGTCTGTGCCTGTGCATATGGCCGCAAGATGGACAATAGTGATAATGATGATGGGTATGGTGAGGATGATGATGGTGAGAGTGAAGGTGATGATGAGGGCGATATTGTTGCTGAGGAGGAGGGGAATAGTGGTGATGAGGATGAGATTGATTGCAATGGTGAGAGGGTGATGGTGACGATGAGGGTGATAGAGATAGTGATGGAGATGGTGATGGTGATGGGAATGAAAGAGAGAAGGAGGGAGCTCATCACGATGCAAAGGTTCAAAGACCGGGCCCGAGCTCTCATCATCACAGCCACGAGCACCACAAAGAGCTGACCAATTGACCCCCTGCATCCATCGCCAGCAGAGACAGGCGCAGAGAGGGAAAGAGAAAGACACAGAGACATAAAGACACAGAGAGCGATAGAGAGACAGAGAAACAGAGAGAGGGACAAAGAGAGACACACACTCAGACACGCAGACACAGAGGGATTGAGGGACAGAGAGAGAGACAGACAGCCGTGCTCTGAGGTTAAACACACCTATAGTTTGCCGTTCCCTAGGTCCTCCTCGCACTAAAGGCTACAGGGAGACCCTCACGACATGGGGAAGTGTGCGAGGGTGTGTGTGTGTCTCTGTGTGTGAACTGTTTGCGTATATCCTTTATATTTTATTTTAGTAAATGAACATAGATGAGCTGTAGATTGTGTATTTTTCCAAGCCACACAATTGAATCTGGTGAACACACTATAAATGCACTAGTATTGGGTTCATCAATGTAGGCCTATAATATATCATTTTAAATGATTCCTCTTACAAATGTTATGAATTGATTATTTAAAGGTGGGTAGAGATGTGAATACACATTTGACACAATAAAAAATATCTCAGTCCTTTTTCTTCCACAATAGTAGCAATATATATATTTTTTTTAAATAATTGTACTCACCCTTTCTCAAAGGGAGGATGCACGTGCTGCCTCGTGGAGAAGAACACAGCCCATCAGCGGTGATCACACCCGACAGCGAGGAGATCAATAGTCTCATGCCCACAAGAGGGGACTCTCCCAACCAGTCTGTCTCTGCTGTCGCTTCCCCAGGTAGCTATCGGGAATACACCCTCTGAATGGCTGTTGTAAACCAGAGCACACTCTAGTGTTGTGACGTTATGCTTTATTGTCATTGGCTATTTCCCCATCTCTTTCTCCCTCGTTACGTGGGGTTATTCTACTCCACGTGTGGCGACTTAATGGCAGCAGCCGCCCAAAGGTCTTTGTAAGCGAGTTGTTGTTTCATTTTTAGCCTGAGCAAATCTAACCTTTCGAATCGACAGTGAATGCTAACTCCGCACCAGTGATAGCCCGCGAAATTAACTATGGGTGGGGAGCGGTTAATTTGATTTGTGAAGTCGATACAAATTCGCCATTATCGGGAAGAGAGGGAATACAAATAAAATTAGCTTAGAAAAAAAATCCTTCGCCTGAAAGCCCACATTTTGATAGAAGCCGTAAAAAATCGACACAGACCCTTCGGGGTGTTTTATGACTTAGTGTTTGCTGACGTCTCCCCCTCTATTTCTCTCCAACCCCCTTTCCTAAATTGATGCGGGGATTCCTGCTTCTATTTTTAGAAACCTCGGCGGTGGAAAGCGGCGTGTGGGAGGAGGAGGAGGCGAGGGGGAGGGGGAGGGCGGTGCGCGGGGGCTTCCCATGCGGACTTCAGCTGCAGCAGCACGAGCACAAAAGCCCCCCACTGTCAAGGCTTTGAATCGTGACCAGGCAGCCGGATCGGCACGAGGAGATAGGCACAAAAGGTGCGCCGTTTCATTTTCTCTGTTTCAGAAATATATTATATTCTGCGCACGCGTTGATGTTCCGCCACGAAGATTATTAGACTAGAGAATATAGTCTGGTTATTATTATGGATAAATAGGCTTCAAGAGAACCACACGTTTGCATGTGCATCATCGAATTTAAAATAAGATCAATAATTGAACAGCCTAGTGGGCTACGTGTATCTTATTCCGGTATCTTCTTGAAATGAAGAATCCGTTATCTCTTTGTTTGTCGACACTATATGACATAGCCATTATTAAGGAAAGGGTGTGCCCGTGCTCGATAAGGGTGGCCTTCACTCATTCATATGTTGATGTCTAAAATGTAGTCTACCGACACAAAACCAGTGAAGATAAGGGCTGTGGTTCTTGTTATCGGCTGTGATCACCTGTGTTTATGCTTCGATGACGCTTCTGTCTGAAGGAAAGTCTGTTAGCAAACGGAAATTTGGGACAAAATGACTTACCCAGTAAAAACACTTAAACCATAAAGGAACCAATGTGTTCCCGCCATAGGGAGGGTTTCATAATTCATCACCGGGACACTATTTTTAGCTGCTATGCTGGCGCAGAGGGTTTCCGGGCACAGTCACAGCAGGCCCACCGTGGGGGGAAGCCCGGTCACACCGCTATATAAACCAGATAAGGGCTTAGGCCGTCAGAAGACATCCGGTTAGTGCGCAAACAACCTTTAATAAAGGACCTGGTTAATATTACAAGGGATCGGGGTTTATAGGCCGATGAAAATGTCATTAAATTGAAGCCGTATTTCTATGGAAACATCTGGCATGAGGCTAAATGTGCCTGCATTTATCGTGTCAATCATTATTGCATTGTGTATATCCATGCACGTGCACGCACGTGTGCGTGTTGGTGTGTGTGTGTGTGGGTGTGTGTGTGTGTGTGCGTGCGTGTGTGTGTGTGTGTGTAGATTTTACAGAAGCAGAAAATTCAACAAATTCGCTTTGAAATTCCAAGGATAATTGCTCGATCTCTCTGTAAACGGTTCAGATTTCCAATTCTGTTTAAAAAAAATCAAACAATTATCAATAATAATTTGGATTTAACAGAGGACCGGACTGCAAATGATAGAGGCGTGATAGAGGTCACTCCGATGCACCGACGCTAAACACAAGCATGACATTTTGGGGTAAAAAATGGAATTGGGAGACAGTTAATATGTCTTGCAGACACAGACACCATTGGCTGGTCAGATCCCTGCAGGAGGGTATGTGTTGTCTTAGACAGACAGATCTTCACTCTTTATAGCAGACGCCATGACGCCAGAAATAACGACCCTTACCCACGGCAGGGGACCGAGGGGGGGGGGGGGGGGGGGGGGGGGGGGGGGGGGGGGGGGGGGGGGGGGGGGGGGGGGGGTGGTCTTGATCATGTGACCTTCTGCGCCATCACTTCCTTCCAATCTTGTCCGTTCTCCCTGTTGCCAGGGACACCATACATCGGCAGCATGCTGTGACTCTGTGCATAGACTACAGTCCCCTATATCCACACAAGCATCTTTTCCACTTCCTTCCTGTCCCCGTATGTGTTGTCATCGCAGCACTTCGGGGGTGGGGGAGGGCGTAGCCTGAATGTCCGGAGGTCATAAACTCTTAATTCAAGTTCTGGGTTCGATTCCCAATGGATTCTGTTTTATTCTGTATGCATCCGTGAGCAGGATGTCTAACCCCTACCTGCTGCTCTCTGTCATTTAAATCCAACAACCGATAGAATAACTGGTTACATGAATAACTAGTAATAGTAAATGAACTGTTTTGAGCCACCCAGCTGGGCTTCAAACGATCATACTGGTTACCCTGCTGCATGCTGACCTTCATTTTATTAGGACACCATCCAGATTCTACAAAGTCAGTGAAGAAAACCTTCAGACGTAGTCTCTCTTTCTCTCTCTGTCTCTCTCTCTCTCTCTCTCTCTCTCTCTGTCTCTCTCTCTCTCTCTGTCTCTCTCTCTCTCTGTCTCTCTCCCGCTCTCTCTCTCACCCTCTCTCTCTCTCTCTCTCTCTCTCTCTCTCTCTCTCCCTCTCCCTCTCCCTCTCTCTCTCTCTCTCTCTCTCTCTCTCTCTCTCTCTCTCTCTCTCTCTCTCTCTCTCTCTCTCTCTCTCTCTCTCTCTCTCTCTCCCTCTCTCTCTCTTTCTCTTTATCTCTCTCTACGTCTGTCTCTCTTTCATTGAATTCCCCACCGTCCGCAAGGTGAACAGCGGAGACCTTAATATCTTCATGTCCCATTTACCCGCCAGAGGTGTGGATCCCCGGAGCTGGTCAGGGGACTGCTCCCTGATTCTCTGCCTGCCAACGCACAAAGGGATTCATTTTCTATAGGCGGGCCATATATATGTGTATATATATATATATATATATATACAGTATATATAAACATTAAACATCCAATGCTCAATGTTGTTTTCCAGGAAACGTAGGCCTATATTATAGGGAAGGAGGGAGAGAGCAAAGAGAAGGACCGACATAATGGGAAAAATAATCAGCTGGAGCAGTGAAGCCTTTGAGGGGTACGAGATAAAACAGTAGCGTTGGTCTGATAGGGTGGAGGTGTGTGTGTGTGTGTGTGTGTGTGTGTGTGTGTGTGTGTGTGTGTGTGTGTGTGTGTGTGTGTGTGTGTGTGTGTGTGTGTGTGTGTGTGTGTGTGTGTGTGTGTGTGTGGAGGGGGGGGGCGGCAGGCAACAGATAATATAAGAAATGATGGCGGTGGAGGGGTTGGGATTCAGATGGACTGGATGATAATGTTGCCATGTATTAAAAAAATCTACGACTGGGCTTTTTTGGCTCACATTACGTCTCTCTCACTCGCACTATATTGCTCTATCTCTAGCTGGCTATATCGTTCTCTCTCTCTCTATCGCTCTAGCTGACTATATTGCTCTCTATCTCTCTCTCTCTCTCTCTCTCTCTCTCTCTCTCTCTCTCTCTCTCTAGCTGGCTATCTCTCTCTCTCTCTCTCTCTCTCTCTCTCTCTCTCTCTCTCTCTCTCTCTCTCTAGCTGGCTATATCATTCTCTCTCTCCCTCTCTCTCTCTCTCCCCCTCTCTCTCTCTCTCTCTCTCTCTCTCTCTCTAGCTGGCTATATCATTCTCTCTCTCTCTCTCTCTCTCTCTCTCTCTCTCTCTCTCTCTCTCTCTCTCCCCCTCTCTCTCTCTCTCTCTCTCTCTCTCTCTCTCTCTCTCTCTCTCTCTCTCTCTCTCTCTCTCTAGCTGGCTATCTCTCTACCCACCCAGAACCCCCACCACAGCCCTTCCTCCTGCTGCTGTGTGTCTCTGGTGTTCCAGAGCCTCGAGGGCCCTAGCTCACTAATCGCAAGTGTGGGATTAGCTTTAGCTGGCCTCCACCAAAGTGTCCTCAAGGTGTAGAGCGGCTGGCAGTCGGTCTTCTATGCTTGCCTGTCTGTCTGTCTTTCTGTCTTTCTGTATGTCTTTCCTTCATCGTTTTTCCGTTTTTATGTCGGTCTTTGTTCTAGGGCTAGCTATCCATCGCTCTCTCTCTCGCTCTCTCAGTCTCTCTCCACCCTCCAGCCCTCCACTCCTCCCCCCCTCCCCCCCTCCCCCCCTCCCCCCTCCATCCCTCCATCAACCATCCCTCAACCTCTCCACCTTAATTATTAATTGAACATTTAGGTTGTGTAAAATGTGATGCCTTGGTTTCCAATCTCTTAGGTAGCATGTACAAACGTGCGGGATTCAACTAGGTTGAGTATTTACACATAAATAATAATTTTAAAAAGCCAAACATCGCTCCACGTTCTGCCCCACAATCCGCCTCCCAGTGGGGCTGCCACTCTATAAAATGTGTCACTTTATTGTTCCGAGTCCTGTCGGTCCTCCAAGGAGCAGAACATGATTTCACAGAACATTAAGTGGATGGGATCTGTGGGAATACTTTGCTATTCCCACTGTATTGGTGGTGGTGGAGGAGGCAATGGTAGCAGTAGTAACGGTACAGCAAAGAGGTTATCTGGCCTAATTAAAGACCCCCAAGCCTAACCCACCCCCCGAGATCCACCCCCCCCCCCCCCCATACCTCCACCCCCCCCCCCCCCCCCCCCCCCCCCCCCCCCCCCCAGCGTGAAGGACGCCCGGAGTCCTCCTCAAATTATAATCCGCCTGACTTTGAGAAAGGCGGAAAAAAAAAGGGATTAGCTCATCACTAGCCATGCAAGCGGAGCGCGGCGCTGGCCTCTTTAGCACTGCTCCATGTCTCCGGATCACCCTCACTCTCTACCAGAGAGGGAGAGGGGGAGAGAGAGGGAGCAGCAGGGAGGGAGAGGGGGGAGAGAGAGAGGGGGGAGAGGAGATGGACAGGGAGAAAGAAGAGCGATATGAAGAAAGAAAGGGAAAGAGAGAGACAAAGTGAGGGAAGAGAGAGAGAGAGAAATAAAGGGAAAGAAAGAGAGAGAAGAATAAAGGTAGAGATGGATAGAGTGAGACAGAGAGAGAGAGAGAAAGAACAAAGGTAGAGATGGATAGAGTGAGACAGAGAGAGAGAGAGAAAGAGACAGATAGACAGAGAGAGGGAAAGTGACACAGAGAGAGACAGAGAGAGGGAGAGTGACACAGAGAGAGAGAGAGAGAGAGAGAGAGAGAGAGAGAGAGAGAGAGAGAGAGAGAGAGAGCGACAAGCCACACCAAAACATTGAAGCAGCCGAGCGTTGAAGGTTATTCCTCATCTGCTTGCTCTTAAGGGGGTGGAATTACATCAGTACAGTGTGGGCCGCGCTGCCACAAGGACATATAAATCACGGACCTGTACTGGGGCCAACCCTTTACACTCTGAATATTGTACAGCGCAATTGGCTATCATCCATTGGTTGATGTTTATGGGCCCCTTGTCGACGGTGCGGAGCCGTTTGCGTACAGTGCTCCTCGAAGGCGTAGCCTCATGTTTACTTTATGGCTCTGACCCGCGTCTCATCGCACAGGCTGGACCGCAGCAACGTCTGGCCACTGCTGCGAGCACCGACACACACACACACACACACACACACACACACACACACACACACACACACACACACACACACACACACACACACAAACACACATGGACACACAAGCAGGTACAGGCACACACATAGGTGCATACAATCACACACGCACACAAACATGCAAACACACTGACACATGTTGTGGATACATAAACACAGACACACCCACACACACAAACACACACACACACACACCCACACACACACACACACACACACACGCATATCGACACATAAACACAGACACACACAACCATACACACACAAACACACACACAAACACTCACCAAAAGCATTATCTTTTTCTCTGGCTGGCCTCCTGCCCTGACAGCTGCACAAGAACACAAGTATCTTCTAACCTTCCACCGTCTTTAGTTGTTTCTCCAGTCCACCACTTCAGATGGTGGCAAGTTAAGAGAAGCCGAGCACTTACTGAGGTCAGGGGGGGACGAGGCGCTCAGACACACACACACACACACACACACACACACACACACACACACACACACACACACACACACACACACACACCCTGAACACACTAATAGACGCACAGAGGCACAGATTCACATGAAGGCAGGCGGTGGGTGTAGTAGGGCTGGAGGCTTGCTGGGGGGGAGGGGGTGGTGGAGTGGGGGGAGGGGGTGGTGGAGTGGGGGGGAGGGGGTGGTGGAGGGGGGGGAGGGGGTGGTGGAGGTGGTGGGGGGGGAAGCACACGTGCAGGAAACACATGCCCAGTCCCGCGTAACGGGCGCTGAAAGCTTGATGGATGGCAGTCTCTTTGACAACCACCCCCACCCTCCCTGCCCCCACCTCCCCATCGTCAGGGGCCCCAGTTGTCCCCCCCCCCCCTGACTGAGGGGGCTCCCGCAGTGCATTGATGAACGAGCCTGCAGACCCCGCATGCAAGACGAACCGTCGGCTCCTGTTCTTAACCCCCAATGTATTCGATAGAAACAGGTTTTCACAATCCATCACTGCAAACAGTGATGACACAGAGAGAGAGAGGTAGAGAGAGAGAGAGAGAGAGAGAGAGAGAGAGAGAGAGAGAGAGAGCGAGAGAGAGAGAGAGAGAGAGAGAGAGAGAGAGAGAGAGAGAGAGAGACAGAGACAGAGACAGAGACAGAGACAGAGAGAGATACATAGATGGATACATTCACACACACACACACACACACATTTCTTTGCTGATATAAGACGTAGCAGCTGTTCCATAAACCTTTATCTGTTTTTCATTACGATGAACATTATTCCAATCATTAAGGAGATCCTTTTGCGACGGACAGTGAGTACAGACCAACGCCGTTAAGTAGCAGTTATATCAACCCGTCCAAAGCCTGTGGATGACCACGAGCTTTTTTGTTTTATGTGTCAAAGATATTGTTATGATTCTTATTATGTTAAGACAATATATTGATATATATAAGGATAAGGTGCCTTAATACTACTCAAGTGTACCATCACACTTAAAGCGGTTTACACAACGGGACATGGCAGCCATAATATGATCACCAGCTGTACCATCTCAAGCTCAAATCTCAAGCGTCTTCTCTTGAAGATTGGCCAAGAAATCGCTTTCAAAACAATTACAGATTTGTTCTGGCTGGTCAGAAATGTCCCAGTGTTTTATTTTTTATGATGAAATATAATAACTCGTGCTACTCAAAGTGTACCTTACAATTAAACAAACAAACACAGACACACACTCACGCATACACACACATACACGCACACACACATACTCACGTACACACACACTCGACCACCGGAGAGCATTGTTAGCCAATCAAATTGATTGGCCGTCTTGAATCTCCCAGCGGCTAATGAATATTAGATGGGGGCAGATAGTGGACTGCTGAGGAGGGCTCCCCCACTAAGGAGAGGGGTCCTGGGGCTGAGCAGAGCAGCGCTGCCCATGGAGACCCAGGCCTTCAGGAGCCTGGTCGTGAGGGTAGTAGCTGTATATGACTGTAGGTGGAGACCGGGTGGCTGTGAAAGAGAGTTTGTGCGTATGTGTGAGTGTGTGTTTGTGTGTGTCTGTGTGGGTTTCTCTATGGGGAAGTGTATTTCTCTATGCTTTTAAAGGAGGGAGGGGAGGGGGGAGTAAGAGAGAGAGAGAGAGAGAGAGAGCGAGAGAGAGAGAGAGAGAGATCGAGAGAGAGAGAGAGAGAGAGAGAGAGAGAGAGAGAGAGAGAGAGAGAGAGAGAGAGAGAGAGAGAGAGAGAGAGAGAGAGAGAGAGAGAGAGAGAGACAGAGCGAGAGGTATTCATCGCCGTATATCTCCATAACCCTCCCATTGGATTTTACAGTGAGTGCCTCTTCATCATGAACTACGATGGATTGAATTCCAAAGCCCTGGCTGTAAAACAGGGATTTCATGGCTTAATATTTTTAGTTGTGTGCGAAGGATGAGATGGTGGCTGGGCGTCAGTAGATTTACATGCACGTGTGAGTGCATGGACATGTGTTTATATATACACTACAGTGACATACAGGTCTATTTCTGTTCCTCTAAGTGTAAGAAGGAATGGATTGACATTGGGAGGCTGAGTGTAGACTTGAGATGTGAGAGCTTAGAAGCTCGTCTCTCATCCGCGGGTGTTTTGCTCAGCTCCTAAACGTTCGCCATGGAGGTCCCTTTCTCTGACAATGCTCCCATTACGTCAAACCCAATGCTTTTTTTAGCGGCACTTACTGAAATGCCTGTCTGTGAATTTGTGAAAAGTAAATGAAAGCCAGATGAAAAATAAATAAGAAACTGAGCGGCCTTTGAAGTTGCAATCCCTCAAATTATCCAAAGAGAGAGAGGACTTTGACCTTGTCCATGTGACTACTCTGGTAGTAAGGACTGGGACAGAGGACACACCTTTCTGTACACTATATTTATGTTTTACAGTGAAAATTAAGGTAGTATATTTGGTGGCAACTCGATGTGTAAGCGGGGGATAAATAAAGTGTTTTTTTATCTTATCTGAAGCTATATATCTAAGTTGCATCTTAATACTTTGTGCAACGTAAGGGAGCATGGTTCAAAAGTATGTTATGCAAATGTGAAATATAACCTATGAATCGATTATGTGATAGATATATAAGTGAATATATCTGTGTGACCAAATCAAATAAAGTCGTACGTTTCGGTACTTTGAATCCAAACCAAACTGCTGATCTTCTGTTTTGTTTTACTTTTCATTTGTCTTTTAGCAATTGTTGACGAAACATTACAAACATACATTAATGCATCTTTTTTCACAAACAACAACCTTCCTACGTATGTTTCTATACCACAGAAGACATTTGATCTTTTAAGGCAGGAGGATATTTAAAACGAGAACATGATTTAGGATTCAACAGGAGTATTCAACATTATTTTATTTTGCTTTCAACAAATCCTTACACAAACCCATCTATAATGTACCAGGCCTTTGGCACGCAACAAATTGAAATAAAAAAGAATTCAACAACCCAATTAGCATATCTGAGGATCTACCCAACAGATGGTCTTGGATTATATTCAGCACTTGGCTTGACTCTGTGCTTTGGAAATGTTTGACATAGGAAACGCCTATCTCTCTCGCTCTCTCTTTCTCTCTTCCTCTCCTCAACACAAAGGACAAGAATAGGAATTACCAGAAAAAAGGAAACACGAAACATGAATGACGGGGTAGCAATGTTTTTCGTCCGTACAATTAAGCAGACATGGTGAACAATTATCAGCTCAATGGTTTAACTAGCGTTGGTGGACCATTCAAGAACTGGATTTCATATTCCACCGAATTCTGACAAAAGAACTCGCCCATGCCTCAAGTGACTTTCACTTTTTTTAAGCATATATTTCAAGGAATTTCCCGCATGGTTCCTGAATCATTTCCTACGTCTGAGACCCAGTGATACTCTACACTAATGCATGCCATGGTTGAGCAGGCACCCAGCTACATTACCAGTCTGATTCCAGTAGAGCCCGGGAGCATCTGACAGCCGGGGCGCCAGTGGGTCACTGGTACAGTAGCAGTTGGAAAACACATTAGCTGATACGTTTTGGAGGGGGGAAGCCCTGACCTCCACCGCTCTGCCACCAAGAGCAACAGCAGAGGAGTGCTGGCTAAGAACCCGCTCACCTCGGCGCGTTCCAGGGGTTACGCTAACAAGGGGGCAGAAGCAGACGTGCTCTCGGTGCTGCTGAGCTAAAGGAATGGGTGAGAGATTGATGGAGATAGAGCTGCTAAGGATCTAGTGGGGGAACGGTTTGTGAAAAAATCATGACCAGACAGGACTTTACAGTAAATCTGAAAAATCTGTACTTCAGTTTACAATTGATTCAGACTCAATCTAACTGTAGGCCAGATTTTAAACAGCAACACTTTTTTTAACACAAGGCCGCCAGCATCGTACAAAGCGCTTTCTGTGGCTGTGGTTGACCATTTCTTGACCCCCCTCCCTAACGAACTATGAACTTGCGTGTGAAGGGGGCGAAGGGTGTGAAGTATACTAGACACAGCGAGTATTTGTGGCACTTTGACTAATCTGACCTGGTGAGTATTTCATTGATGGAAAAGCCTAATTAAGTCTAAGGGTTGACTAAAATGATGATGTTATTCTTTATCCCAAAAATGAAGGGTCAAAGCTTCATGACAAGGACGAGGTCCACCTCACAGATGACCCTATTTCTGACGGTTATAACGACCCCATTGACGGCACTAATCTCACTCTCATGAAAGTAACAGAAGCCCCCGGCAGAGAGCAACACCTGAGAACGGCCGCACCACGCCACCTGGCTGGAGATTTGACTTGTTTAGTAATACATGAAGATGTAGGCGCGTAGCACCAGTAAAATGGAAGGCTGATACTCTGGGGTTCAGCGTGTTGGTCGGCAGGAGGGCTCATGAATATGCAAGCTAACATGGCATTTGGTTAGCCTCCGTGTGTTGCCTCTGACTAAACCCTGGGAGGAGCACGATGTACGTGTGTGTGTGTGTGTGTGTGTGTGTGTGTGTGTGTGTGTGTGTGTGTGTGTGTGTGTGTGTGTGTGTGTGTGTGTGTGTGTGTGTGTGTGTG
>NC_044055.1:20929740-20969740 GCF_902167405.1 Gadus morhua | reverse complement strand
CAAACACACACACACACACACACACACACACACACACACACACACACACATACACACACACACACATACACACACACACACACACACACACACACACACACACACACACACACACACACACACACACACAAAAAAACACACAAACCATCAACCATCGACAGACAGCATCATGTAAAGAGTGTAATCTCTATTAATTCAGCCTCAGACATACTGCCTCTACCAGCTCGTCTCTACCAGTGTGTGTGTGTGTGTGTGTATGTGTGTGTGTGTGTGTGTGTGTGTGTGTGTGTGTGTGTGTGTGTGTGTGCGTGTGTGTTTGTGTTTGTGCGTGTGTGTGTGTGTGTGTGTGTGTGTGTGTGTGTGTGTGTGTGTGTGTGTGTGTGTGTGTGTGTGTGTGTGTGTGTGTGTGTGTGTGCAAATCATACCCATGGCCTGATTAAATAAATATGAATTGCATGTGGGTGAATATATAGCCCTCCAGGGGGATTAAAGCAATTTAGTTATTAATTGAGTTTGCTTCAGAGAGCAAGTTTATCCTACTTTTGGTTTGGTTTGTTTCTTTCAAACAGAAGAAAACAACTGGGTACAACCTGACTTTGACAAACATATTGTTATGTGTTTGTCTAAATGGGTAATGGAGTAATCAATGGGAACTTCCTTGTACGGGTGTAAACAAATTGTCTGGGAACAAGCCAGTTCTATCTACTATAGATTTAAACTTTTTGTCTCTTAATCACCCTCAGAGTTTTCTCCCAATAGTTTATAGTATGCACATAAATGTTAAATCATAGCAATGTGAGCACTGACACAATATTTTTATCATCTTCCCTTGCCAATGTCTATAATTAATGATAAAATCTAATAATAACAGAGCTAAAAATAGCTCCACACTAGTTTCAGTTCAAGGAAAAATAAGATTTGAGGAGACTTAACGGTAAGAATAAGCTCTCCCTCTCTTCATCTTATTAATACTCTCCCTCTCTCTTTCCCTCTCTCTGCTGTCTCCCTGTGTCGCACGCCCCCCCGGGATCTGCCTAATCACACAGAGCTCCAGAAGCTGTCACTAGTGCTAAGACCTTCTGAGAGCCGCCTGGACCGCCAGACAAGAAACAGCCTCCCCGAGACAGGAAACAAGGAAATAGCATCAGCCACAAGACAGGAAACAGCCTCGTCCACAAGACAGGGAACAGCCTTGCTCACAAGACAGGAAACAGCCTCGTCCACAAGACAGGAAACAGCCTCGTTCACAAGAAAGGAAACAGCCTCGTTGACGCAAAAGACGCATGAGACAGGAAAAAGCTTAATCAAAGGGACAGGAAACTGCCTCATCCGCCAGACATAAGTCAGCCTCAACAACAAGACAGGAAACGACCTCATCATAAGACAGTGAACAGCCTTTTGCCTAGACCACAAGATATAAAAAAAACCTAATCTACAAGACAGGAAACAGCCTCGAAAGGAAACAGGCTCATCCATGAGATAGGAAACAGCCTCAACCATGAGACAGGAAACAGCCTCGACCATGAGACAGGAAACAGCCTCGACCATGAGACAGGAAACAGCCTCAACCATGAGACAGGAAACAGCCTCGCCCAACGAACAAAGCCTCAGGGACAAATTACAGAGTTCGGAGAAGGACGTAAAAGAGACAAAAACAAAACAATAGTTCTATTTTGTATGAGAAGCGGCTTTCACAGACAGCATCACAAATGTCTGGCCTTGATTTCTTATTGGCACACATCAACTCCTGTGTTGATATGTAGGCGCATGATCGTCTAGTCGTGAGCATGTTCCACTCCCAGCTGAAAAGTACAGGGATGGATTCCCAAAGTATTTTGGTATTTTCTATAACATTGATTTGATGGTTTGAGTGGCGAACATGGAGATCCTGGTGGTTTGTCAAATAACAATAACAATGCATTTGTGTAAATCCAATCCACATGAACATTTGTGTTCACACACACAAACACACACAAGACACATTTTAGCCTTTGCACTTTTGCAGTGGAGAACACTAGCCCTCAGAGCTATTTCATTTACATGCAAATTGACACCCACCCGTACACCACTATCGGTTGCCTGTGTGGGGGCTTAGAACATGTAAATGCACGCCTTTACGTGTGGCTAAATTTGCAGATTGGTATGAATGTCGCTGTTGATAAGTGCTAAAGTAGCAACAGCGAAAATGTCCATATACTAATGTACTAGTTTACGTTAGGTTAGGCCTTTGCTTCAGTGGACGAAAGAACCTCGAAAAGTATTCTCTGGTGACGGTGCAGGTCGTCACTATCATTTCTGGATACGTGAAGATTCAGGGTCTGTGATTTGGAGACCATCATAGGATCTCAGAATCGAGCATCGCTATACGTTGAAGCGGTAGTTAAACATCTGTCTCCCTCTGTTGGACAAAACATGGCACTGCGGCTTCCCGACCTCTGTCACTGTCCAATATTGGGGGTAAGTGCATTGCTTCTGTGGTTTATCGATATTTATTGATAAACAGCACATGTATACAAGTGAATTCATTACTGCACGACTATATACAATTATAGATATATATAAAAATGTATTCCTGTCTTGTATTTATATATGTAAACCTGTGTAGAAAATTATACTTCTTATTAGGGTTCACATGAATTCAAATCATTATATGATGATTATCAGTTAAGCTAACCTAATTGGGCCCACTAATCCCATAGCCATAATGACGTGGGAAACAAAATTCATCTTCAAAGAACATTGTCTAAATACAGATTTTTTTTAAATGTGCGCTGTGACAGCCAGCCCTATTGTGTGCTTAAGCCCAAACCATCGCTCCCAAACTAAAAACCAATTAACAAATCAATTATCTTGGACTGATCCCATAGACTATGGGACTCATTTAACACAGGCTGCAGTACAGAGTAGGGGATCATCGCAACCATAATTGACTTTCCATCTAGAACATTATGAACTCCCTCCAATGAAAAGAAGTGGATGGGTTACTGTGATTATTTCTGTCATTATAGGGTTGAATGGCCCTGGATTGGCCTCAATCCGATTTAGCGCTATCACGCCAAGTGGCTCTGTACTGGACACAATTAATTATTCAATTCTCGCCTTTGCTCTCTCTCTCTCTCTCTCTCTCTCTCTCTCTCTCTCTCTCTCTCTCCCTTTCCCTCTCTCACTTTTCTTGTGTGTGTGAATGTGTGTGTGTGTGTGTGTGTGTGTGTGTGTGTGTGTGTGTGTGTGTGTGTGTGTGTGTGTGTGTGTGTGTGTGTGTGTGTGTGTGTGTGTGTGTGTGTGTGTGCATATGCGTGAGTTATGTTTAATAATGTTCCAAAAAAGGTCTATCAAGAGTCAATATATAAAGTAGTACATTTACGGAAAATGTATTCATAATAAGCAAAGCATAATTGTGAATCACATTGTCGTAATTAATATGGTTACCTATGCATATGCCATTTACAAGAAAGGTAGTACTGTTGGATCAAACCATCCACAAAACTTCAATAGATGATGATGCTTTATTAAGGCATAGCAAGAGATTTCGGACAGTCAAGCATGGTGTAGCAAAGCCAATGCTGCATTCCACAAGGTGCCTTTGATTGGGCTTGTCCAGACAAGGACACAGATTGGTGACGTTACGCCGGTTTATTGTATGTTTTGCTGGTAATGACCCATGGCCTGGGTGCTCCATGCAGGAGACCACTCCCTGAGTGTGGGGTGATGGCTGGTTCAACCTGTACACAGCCTGCACACTGATTAATAAATGTGCAACAGGTGTGCAGCCCCAGAGTCCAATCGGTCAGACTCGGCCAGGTGAGGCTGATTGAACCAACCATCATCCACACAGACTCCCACACATGGTGACTTACATGATAACTTAAGATACGGTAAATAAATAACATTTTAAATTGAATCAAGGAAATCTCTTTCGATATAGACTCTTAAGTCTAACATTCCTTACTTTGGCACACAGCGGAAAGACAAATTCAACTTCGGAGGCAACTTTCCAAAAGCTCTTTAAACAAAACACGGGGCTGCGGCAGAGCCAGGCGGATCAGGCCCTCAGCAGAACTGTATGAGCTCCCTCATGCTGCAGCCTTTCTCACAGCACACATCAGAGATCCTCCCGGCAGAACGGCGCACTCGATAGGGTGCGCCGTACCAGCCAGGTACCAGGGAGAGCTCAGGGTCCTGCTCCCGGTCCGGGTGGCGGTCCTGGTCCCGGTTTGGGTCCCAGTTTGGGTCCTGGTTCTGGTCCTGCTTCAGGTCCTGCTTGGGGTGCTGGGTCTGGGGGTTCTGGTCCAGTTGTAAGGGGGTACCGGTAGACCCAGAGGGTCCCTGGTGCTCCTGGACGGGGAGGCCATGGTCTCCTTGGGGGGTCAGAGAGAGGAGAGGAGGACAAACGTTTGAAAGCCAAGTAGAGAGAAATGCAGTTCAAGAGTTACCATAATTGCAGAAAGCAGAAGATTTTTGATAATCTGCTGAACAGAAGACTTGTAATGGCCTCTAATGAAAAACTGCTCTATTTTAATCCTCTAATGAACAATAAAAATGTTCTCCTCCTCCACTCAGCGTCCCTGCAGTTCTTCTCCATAGCCTAATAGTATTATGGTTCTTCAGGCATGCAGTCCTTGCAGTGGTCCGCCATGGAGAAAGGGCCAATGCCAAGTCCTCTGCCAATAACAGCGCTTAGCGTGCGAACATATGGCAAACATGCATAAGTAATAGTTGCAGGATCTGAAGAAAGACTTCAACACGGGTGAACTAGCAGAGACCTGAGCTCTGATTCAACCCGAACACAAGCAGCCTCCACTCACCGGCCAGCTGGCCCTGCTGGGACTCAGCGGTGCTCCTCCGCATCCGGGAGCTCCCACAGGACGTGACGGCCAAGCGGATCAGGTCTCGACCGCACATCTTAATCCTCTCCTGGCCGTGGGTCACGCAGGCCGCGGCCGCCAGCACCACCAGCAGGGGCAGCACACACCTGTTGATCACCGCCATGACTCGAGCTCTCTGGCCGAGACTCACAGGGATGGATGTAAAGTGACGGAGTGAAGAGGAGAGAAGGAGAATATAGAGGGAAGAGCGTATAGTGCTGGCTTTATAGGGAGACCCACCTCCCTATTGTCAGGTGGGATTTTGCTGACTCTGCATGTATTTCCAACTTTTTTCCGAAGATTGAAGAAGTTTGGCCTTGCGGACCGAAAAGCATGTCCCGATCCCGAGCTGAGGGGTGGCGCCGCGGGGACGTGCGGCTCAAGGACGGAGCGTCATTAAGATTAAGGCCTGTCACGCCGTGATCTACCGACGCCTCTGCAGTCACACACACAAGGCCTGGGCCCCACACTCTCATTTCCTATCAGGGATCCTTTTGTAATGTAAAATAATCTTTATTTATGTAGGACCATTTTACATAAGTTTTACAAAGGGATGTTGAAAGGGTGAGAAGAGGCTGATTAATTAACTGTACATGGCAATAAAACACAATATATAGATAGAGATAGATCTAAGACATTTTCTAGGAGTGTCATTCAAAGAACAGAAAGGATTATTATTATATGGTGTCCAAGCATATATTTTAGTTTTTAAAGATTGTTTGAATGACCCATTAGTAAATATACTCTAGACCTGCAACGACATCAAGAGGAAAGCATTAGCTCATTGTGAAACCATCCTCACAAAATAAATGCTTAATTAAAATGTCATCACGATATCACAATCTCTCCATTCTCAGGGTTTGTGCCACTGACAATTTCCCCTGGATATGGCTTATCTTGTCTCATCAAGATGGGTGGAAGGACTTTGAACAGATCCCCGGTGGCACTGATGATTTCAAGGATATTCAACGCAACCTCAGCAAACCAAACGCAAAAACATTACGCAGAAGAAGACAGCTATGATGTAGTTACTTTGAACTTTTGGCATTCTTAATTAAATTGCTACATCCTACATTTCTCCACATTTCTCTTTACATTGCTTTTATAAAATGTTAATTAGGTAACATACAGTTGGGATATGAGATGTTGGTAGGATTTGTTTTGGTTTTAATGTCATTAGAACACGATATGGATCAACAATATAAACTATTAGTTCGTTTTCATATTAAATCATGATTAATAAATTAAAACAAGTTCGCATCCAGAAAAGGTTTGAAATTTCGACCAAGTACCAAATGAATACATTTGAATTGGTTTTAAAACTTCTCATACTAACCATTTAAAGTTGCTATTCATTTTTCTATCGCAATTTAACTCACACTCAAAAGGAGTAAAAAAAAAAAATGCATCGGATAAAATAAACGGTGCTAGAATTGATGAAATAAACATATAAAGTTTAGGAAATAATATTCAGAGCCTCGGGCATGGCGTAATGAATTCCGACCAGAAGATGTCGCTGTACGCGTAACTATCCCCATACCAACCTCGGATGCAGAATGGACAACGTAACAACTGGCCTCTTGTCGGTGGCTATTCAGAGAAATCTTAACCGTGAGGAGTGAGGACCCTGATATCACCATGACCCTGGATCAGTAAATATTTGAAGTCCAACGTAATGCAAATGGATTTTTTTATGCCCTCTGTGCCGCATTTATTATTCAGCCTTTAATGCAGTTTAAAAGGATTTTCAGAGTGACAGGCTTTTTCCACTGACATCTTAGTGTGGGGTTTTAGAACTTTGCTGGAGGTATTTTCGATGATGGGTTAGAATTAGTGAAGTGGAGGTATTAGCTTAAGGGTTTAAATGTGAATTGGGTCTGAAACTGTTTTTGGCATTAGGGTTAGAAACGATGGGCGTCAAGGGAGCAGGTTTAGGTGCAGGGTGTGGGAGATATTGAGGTTTGGCAAGTTGGTAAGTATCTTGGTGAAAGCAATGCATCACGGGAATGATATTCTAAGAGTTTGATGTAGTTAAATCATAGACTGCATGAACCCTTTTCCATGATTAATAAACAAATTAAATAAAATGCATTTTCATTGGACTTTATGGACTTCAAACCAATCTCAGTGGTGCATATGATAAAAAAAAACATGTATCATATGTTTATGTAGCATATATACATGTGATTTATATTTCTCAGATCAAAAATAAGGA
Organism: Gadus morhua; assembly: GCF_902167405.1. Classification (NCBI taxonomy): domain Eukaryota; kingdom Metazoa; phylum Chordata; class Actinopteri; order Gadiformes; family Gadidae; genus Gadus; species Gadus morhua. Next base: position 20,962,660 of record NC_044055.1, on the reverse strand, counting down.
GCCCCTGATACCAACAGAACACCATCGTCAGCTGTATTTGGTTCTAAATCAATCACACCTAATCGATAATCACGCCATTGTTCAGAGAAAAGGACGTCCACAGGGCTGATGGCCTCCGTCTGTCTGACGGAGGTCCCATCCCGGGTGGCGTGTGGCGGCGCTAAATCTCGGGCTTAAGGCTTATCTTCATCTGCCTCGGCCTCTGCTCCTCCCATTTGATTGTTTACCCTCTGCTCCTCCGGCCCGTGGGCTCTGTGTCATCACACGCAGATGGAGAGGCCGGAGACCTTCTCACCCCCCCCCCCACCCCACCCCCCGTCCTCCCCGGGGGGGCGGGGGGGGGGGGGGGGGGGGGATAAGGCCTTATAGGGTCAACGTCGCCGTGGGTCGCCGGTGCCCGTCCGGCCGGCCTCAGTCCCCGGCCAGCAGGAGGTCCCGCCTGCCCTCGGGCCGGTAGTGGACCTCGTCGTCCGAGTCCTCCAGGGGCGGCTCGAAGCAGCCGTCGAACTTCCTGCGCAGGCGCTGGCGCAGCTTGAAGGTGCGCTCGACGTTGGCCTGCGTGTACTCCTGCTCCTTCAGCTTGGCGTAGTAGTCGGAGAACTTGTTGAAGAGGATGGAGATGGGCATGCCGTTGAGGATGATGCCGAAGGAGATGCAGCCGAAGGCCACGCAGCGGCCCATGTAGGAGATGGGCACCACGTCGCCGTAGCCCACCGTGGAGATGCTCACCTGGGGGGGGGGGACACGCACAGGGATCTCTGTTATATAGTAAATAGGAGCAGGTAGGGGCGAGGCATCATGCTCAAGGAGTTCTAGAGGGTAGAGATTGGGGTTTTCAATCCAGAATCCAACCCTCCCAGAAGGCTATCTGTTGCCAAATGTCCATTTCCAAAATGAAAGAAATGCTATATTGTATTTTTTAGCTTACTAATTCGTCAAATTAAAAACAAACCACCTTGCAAGATTTATCCCAGCAGAAGGAGACGTTTTGTAAAAAACGCTTTTGGCCGGAATAATCAGTTTAACAATCAGTTTTGGCCCTTGACATGAGGTGGATCATCCAGATGCATTGTGACGAGCAGATCTGGTTGCGTCATAGGAAGTATGTGTAGACCTGTAGCAGCGTGGTAAACATAAACAATGTATAAACACTATTGAGAAGCAGCTGGACCAACTGGAGATACGGAACAATACCGATGCCCTTCTCCCTCCATCCCCTGAATGAAATCAGTGTGTCTGGTCAGAAACGCCACGCATTACAGCGCATTAGTCAGGATTAGACCAAGTTAACCCAACAGCTGCTACCCCACGGCTAGAGGCAAACCTAATGTCACCGAATCAGAGGGGAAGAAACATGGGGGGATACATGGACGATGCAACACACAGCACACAGGCATAGAATCTTAAGTCTCAAACTAGCAAGATTGAAGGATTATCTTCGTTTTAGTGTACTGTTGACCAACAGATATGTTTTTCCAATGGGATTTGAGACTTCCTAATCTTTATTAGGAAGCCATGGGAACATAAACAAATCATTTCGGTGGCACGGCTGAGGATTGTCTTCTCACACAACGGTCCGATACCTAATTTCTCCTTCCACCCATTAATGGTGTGTTATGTAACAGCATTGTAAATCCTACCCCTAGATGTAAGCCCCATATCATGTAAGCCCTATAGCTAGTGTGTACCTTAAATACAAATGGATTGAATTGATGCACAAAAGAATCAGACATGCTTATGACTGGCGTGCTTATGAATGAAACAATGTGGGGAAAGAAAAAGAGTTGCTTCCGAATGACACATGAACCTAAAGTCCATCTTTAACCAGCAGGAAGGCCAGCGTCCTAATCAATTGGTTTCCAAAGAGTTTATGGAATAATAGGTTTGTGTGTGTGTGTGTGTGTGTGTGTGTGTGTGTGTGTGTGTGTGTGTGTGTGTGTGTGTGTGTGTGTGTGTGTGTGTGTGTGTGTGTGTGTGTGTATCCTTGAGTGTGTGTGTATCGTTGTGTGTATGTGTGTGTGTATCCTTTGTGTAGGTGTGTGTGCATATCCTTGTGCCTGCTCTGTATTTGTTTGTGTGTCTCCAGGTGTTGGAGGTCCCGGGGTCCCTCCCCAGCTCCCCAGAGACACCCTGCCCCTGGGGGCCGGGGCAGGGGGTGTGAGGGACTCACCGCGGCCCACCACCATGCGTCGGGGATGCTGCTGAAGGGCGTGCCCGGCTGGTCCACCTCCACAGAGTGCATGAGGGCAGAGAAGGTGAAGATGCCCATGGCGATGAACAGGAACAGACAGCACACCTGAGGCCCCACACAGGGGAGGAGAAGAACATGTGTATAAAGACGAATGTCCCCTTATTGGGATCGTTGTTGAAAGAACGCTTCACTAGCTGGAACAGAATACACAAATATTTACGAATACATTTATATAATTACATCGGATACGTTTCTAAAATAAATTGCTCCAAAGGTATTTTTGGATGTGGACAGCTGTAGTTCCAGATTTGTCCATATCCAAAATGCTCCATCAAAACAAGAGACTTATTAATCGTGATGGTAAACACAGTTCCCCCGTCCTGGGGTCGGACCCACCTGCTCGGAGCACTGGCGGATGGTGAAGCCGAACGCCCTCATCCCCGTCGAGTGCCTGGCCAGCTTCAGGATGCGAAAGATGCGCATCAGCTTCACCACCTTCAGCACCTTGCTGACCTTACTGACCCGGGCCATGGTCTTCAGGTCCTCCTGGGCGCCCGCGCTCTCCGAATCGATGACGAAAAGCTCGAAAACGATCTGCAGAAAGTAGGGCAGCACCGCCGCCAGATCCACAAAGTTGAGGGTGCTCCTCACAAAGTGCTTGATGTCGGCGGTGGTCAACAGGCGCAGGAAGTACTCCAGGGTGAAGAAGAGGATGGAGAAGATCTCAACCATTTCCATGTAGGTCTTGCCGTAGACTTTGTACACCCTGAGCTCCTTCACCGTGTTCAAGGTCATGGCCACGATGGAGATGAGAACCAGGAGGCTGGAGAAGACGGCGAAGGTCTTGGCCGCCAGCGAGGAGTAGGGGTTCTCCATCAGGTCCCAGAGCGGCTTGCGGAGGCCCCCCAGGAACATCTTCCTGTAGCCCTCGTCGTCCTGGTGCGGCTTAATCTCGTTGATAAGCTCCTGGTTCACCTTCAGCTGATCCCTGATGTCGTCCACCTTCTCCTCGAAAAGAATGCGGCAACACCTGTGACGATACACACGTTAATCGTCTCTTTTCATAGATGTGGATGACATAGATCAGTCGTTGAGGCGGCCAACCCGGACAGCCAAACGACACAACGGAATTACATAAAGTCAAAGGTGTGTCTACACAGCTGAACACATGAGGCGTCGGAGCTACGTACCTCGGGCTGTCCCTCATCCTCAAGCCCCAGAACTTGACCTCCTCCTCAAAGTTGATGGGGCAGAGGCTCTCCATCACCCAGAGGACGTTGCTGCAGTAGAAGTGGAAGATGTAGTGGAAGAACATGGGGTCCCTGTCGAAGAAGAACTCGTTCTTCTGGAAGTTGAAGTCGTCGCAGAGGGTCAGCCGCTTGGCCGGGTCCTTGCAGAGCGCCAGGATCCCGATCCGGGTCTTGGGGTAGCGGAGGACCAGGTGCTTGGGGATGTGGAAGACCTTGCCCCCCACATTGACGTTGACGATGTTGGGCTGCCGTAGGGCGGACTTCAGCTCCTTCCGGCCGCCGTCCTTGGCCCCCTGCCCGCTCTCTTTGTTCTCGGTGAAGGAGACATCCAGATCGTCCATGGAGGTCCAGGCTTTCACTGAGCTGTCCTGGGAGAAGGGGAAGTCGTCCTCCTCGACGCTCTGGGAGAAGCTGACTTCTCGCTTGATGCTGGCAAAGAGACTGGAGCGACGCTTCTTCAGGGCTTTCTTCATGGGCTTTGGAGGCTCCATTTGGCAACTACTTGCAGTGACAAATGTCCTCTAATCCAGAGATCCTCATGTAGTGGAGTTTAGGTCTTGTCAATCCATCCAATTTTTCACCTAAATTATCCCAAGAGAATCCCATTCAGACAGGACCAGGTCCTCTCCTCGGCTGGGGCCATCAAGCATGCACAAAGTAGGAAGAGATGGAGAGGAAAAGCGACGTGTTTGTCTGCCGTGCCCTTCAGAGGATCAACAGTGTGAGTTGAGGATTCATCCTCACTGTGCTCTAATCCTATTGCTGTTCTTTCTGTCTGAACGCAAGTTAAAAATACTGTCCATGAGGATTAGCGTGGAATTTAGAGAGCTTTGAGTTCTGGGAGAAGAGGCCAGGCACACAGAGTGCAGGGGTGGCCCGGTGCTCCATGGCTGACAAGGCTATTAAAAGCTTACTGTTCAGTCGGAATCTGCAGGTACTTATTCTATGGTGAAGCACAGACACAACAGACTGAAATAATGCAGCGTGACATCATTATTAACAATCAAATACATCAATGAATTAATAAACAAATTAATTAAATGAATATACGTAATAAATAAAGGCTAGAATTAAATAATAAATAGTAATATATTCATGAAGGTTTGATTCATGAAAGGTATCAGTGCTAAATGCAATTATCTAAGGAAAATAAATGTAATAAATGGACCGGAAGTAAGTTTTGAAGATGTCTTTTAATAATGTGAACACCAGAGTATGACTTTTATTCCACACTCAAAATGTAATATCCCAAAATCATCAGACACACACATGTTAGTTTTTTTCACATCTGAAACTTAATGTTACCACTCAATTATGACTATTGAGAAATTAAATGTCTTAATTACTCTGATTTGTTAAGGAAATGTTTACTAGTCTTTTTTCGCTTCTTAGGTTTTTTTTAATTTTTAATTTTCATTTCAAGAATACAAATATATAATATTGTAGAAATAACAGGATATAGCAGTTTTGAATATCTCCTTTGAGGAACATAACATGCCTTATTTCATTTCAGGGCGTAAAATCTGATTTATTTCGAACTCGAGTTATAAAATGGTACAGCCCTTCAGTTTTCGTGAATGGTATAGTCTGAAGTCACTAACGGAATAAAGATTATTCACTTTACAATATTTTAATGTTCTGCAATATAATTCGGTTTATCGTTTGAAATAAGATGGTTTGAAGCCTTCTAAGTTTAATGTTTAATTTTATTTTGCGAGGGTTTTATTTGTAAAATGTTAATTCAAGGAAGGAGTTACAATATAAACCTTCCGCACCCCACGTGACTTCCTTTCCGGTCTAACCTGACAACATGGATGCCAGCCGCGTGCAGCCGATCAAGCTTGCCAGAGTAAGAAAATGCATATTTTCGCAATATTATTGCAATAACAAATGCAATTATTTACCATGAACAATTAATCTTCCAATTGAGCCGATGGGAGTTGACCTTGCATACTTTTATTGGGGGTTAAATTGTAGTGCTCTCCGCCCGGACGGTACCACATCATGGAGGCCTTTCCATGCCCCTCAAGTAGCTCCATGCTATCCGCTAGCGTGCTGAAGCTCTGCTGTAGAGACACTCGCCAATCTGCTCCGTTACCTTCAAAACCTTATTTTATTGTGGTTGTACTAATCTAATGCCTCGTGTTCCAGGTCACCAAGGTGCTCGGAAGAACCGGTTCCCAGGGACAGTGTACACAGGTATGCTACTGTAGCTGCTAGACGTGGTACAAGGGTTGCCCGAATTAATAGGTGCTAAAATAATGCAAATCTGTTCTTAAATAATCAAACTGGATCATAAGACGTTGATAATGGATTTATCCGTTTGAACACATTAAAAGCGTTTGTCTACATCTTGTCGGGAAATCCGTTGTGCTAACTAGAAAAAAGCTTCGAACCATATTATTGCAATGCAGTCTTTTATCTCGTACATTAAACCCAACAAACATACACTTGTGTTTTTATATGAATAAATATGGTCTATAGATATTAACCCCATCAGAACTTGGACCTTGTATTGAAAATGCCATGCCCAATCGCTAGATAAATCTACAGTACATAATACTATATTCTGTCATACTGTGATTATTCTGCCACAACTCTCGTATTTATAAACTCAAATACTGGATTAATTTAACCCTGTGTAGTCGGCCTGCCTCTTGGTATACCGATCAAACACAGAACCAGGCAGAATATTATGACAGTGCTATTTTGTCCACTGACCACATATTAATTAATATTACCAATGGACTATGAAACTGGATATTCAATGTGGTGTGGCCAGAATCTCCACCTTTTTATTTTTGCCCTCTTGTAATGATTGTTCTACTCTTGCAGGTCCGAGTAGAGTTCATGGATGACAGCAACCGCTCCATCATCAGGAACGTGAAGGGTCCAGTGAGAGAGGGCGATGTGCTGACACTTCTGGAGTCTGAAAGAGAGGCTAGGAGGCTGCGATAAGGTGAGACGCCAAGTCCACCTGGAACTCCACTCATAATCCACATGTTCAGTTTTAGGAGTGGAGTAATTGGATCTCAAAAGGAACCAGTGTGTCACGTTTCAATAGTTTCTTAAAATGTTAGTCATTGCTCTAGTCATCTGTTCTCTGCCACTCGTGTACAAAATTTGACTACTACTTACTACCGCAAATCATTTAAAGATTGAGTGTGTAGAATTCTGAGGAAAAGTAATATTAATGAGTCTGTTTGAGTAGTGTATAAGCCCATTCAAATGTGAATCGGCTTTTGGTTACCTTAGTGATCCCTTTAGCTGCATATGGAGCAGGTCCTCTTAACATAGAGCCTGCCATTTTTCACACGTTTTCATCATAATTATCTTGTTTATGCTTTGACATTAACAGACTAAATAATAAAATACACATTATTATTGTATCACTTGACACTTTGACCCCCTGCTGTCATTGACGGTATCATTTTGAATACCCAAGAGCCCATTTGATACCTTAGGGGTATTCAGTAGCTTCTTTGTTGGACAGGGGAAAAGGGGTATTCAGTTGTTTGCAAACTGCAAAACCTCAGCTATGTGCTTCTAAATCCTAGTAGCACATGGCTAAACACCCTTCAATATAACTTGTTTTACTTGAGCTTCAGCCTTTCCTAAATGTGTTTTTAGAAGCCTACATTTTGAGCATGGCTAACTGAAGGCTGTCCTGTTCCCAGGTCTCTGAAGATGTGAGGTGCCTGGCCACTGGGGAGGAGCAGACCTTCCTGGGCCCTGCAGTGATCGACACCTCATTTGTTCAGATGTTTTGAAATAAATGTGGTTATTCAGATAACAGACTGAGTCTTGTGGCATTCTGTTTTTGATCATCCTGAGATGTGGTGGCTGTACTACGAACGTTGCACTCTAATTGCATCACGTACATCATGGCATTTAAATTATCATCGGTAGTAGTACAGTATTGGAATTATATTGGGTCTACATCACCTTGTGGTTAAATGGTATGAAGCTAAATCAAATGTTGGATACAAATTAGCCTTTATTCCGGCCAATAAAAATAATGAATTAGAAAATGGATACACAAAAGGCAATGTTGTATTGGACACAAATGTTTTATGCAGTTCTTAAAACTGTTAAGGTACTAGTTTAAATGTTATCAGCTGCAGAAGGTTCTCTGCATTCTGCCTTTATTTAGCAGGACATGGTATGCTCGACATTCTAGAAAATGGTCCATAAACGGGTGAACTCGATTTAGAATATTGTGCAAAAGGTTTATCAGTAATTCAACTTCAAAAGTGAAACAATATAGACTTGCAGAAATTTGAATATTTCAAGTCTTTTATAATTATCGCTTGCAGCTTAGGAAAATCTCAGAAAATTAAACATGAAATCAATAAAATTTGAAATACCGAAATGTCGGCCCTCTGAAAAGTACCACAATAATGCCTATGTACTTGTTTGGGCCCCTTTTGCATGAATGACTGCCTTAATGCGGCATTTCATGGATGATATCGGCCTGTGGCACTGCAGAGGTGTTAATGGAAGACACGGATGCTTCAATAGCAGTCTTCTGCATTCTGTCATCTTTCTCTTAGCATTTCCCCATAGATTCTGTATGGAGTTGAGCTCAGGTGAGTTTGCTGGCCAATGAAGCACAGTAATCACATGGTCATTAAACCAGGTTTTGGTACTTTTTGCAGTGTGGGCAGGTGCCAAGTCCTGCTGGAAAATGAAGCCAGAATCTCCATAAAGCTTGTCTGCTGAAGAAAGCATGAAAAGCCCCAAAATCTCCTGGTTGACTCTGGACTTAATAAAGCACAGGGGACCAACACCAGCAGATGACATGGCTCCCAAATTCCACACAGGCTGTGGAGGACCAGAGAAATACGACAGTGAGATCAGCTAGTGGTGGGTTCTTCCAAATTGGTCGTCTAAATGGAAGTCGGGCAGTGGGTGGGTTGAAAATGTCCATGTGAACTGGAAGGTGAGGGGAGTCTTTGGTCTTTTGGAGCATCCTTTGAGCGAGGACTACTCGCCGGATGTGTGGAGGAGCTATGTTGGCTAGGAGAGGGAGCCGAGTGGTGTTGAGCGGGTTGTTCCTGTAATGGTCCTCATTGTCAGTGAGGACCATCACAGGAACAACCCGCTCAACCCCACTCACTCTCCTGGCTCCCTGGGCATTGATACAGCACTTTGAGAACAGCCAACTCATTTTGCAATTATCTTTGGAGGCTTTCCTTCCTGTCAGGTCATCCCCATGATTGTGATTTCTACTGAACCAGACTGAGAGACCATTTAAAGGCTCAGGAACCCTCTGCCGGTGTTTTGGATTAATTAATTATTAGAGTGTGACACTTTGAACCTACAATCTGGAACCCTTCAAAATATTCTAATTTTCTGAGATTTTTTATTTGGAGTATTCATAAGTTGTCAGCCATAATCTTCAAAATTATAACAAAAAAAGGTTTGAAATGTGCCACTTTGCATGTAATGAGTCTATATAATATATTAGTTTCCCCTTTTAAATTAATAACTGAAATAATATGATTTTCAAATTTTCGAGGTTCACCTGTAGAGCCTAGCCTGGTCCTACCAGACCATCGTACTTCATTTAATTTGTACTGAAGTGAAATGAAAATTGAGGTAGGTGGGCGGTGCCAGGCTATGTAGAGCCGATTACTATGCACAAATCATGAAGATGGTGACCGTTAAGATGGGCGTGCCTCTCGAGTGTATGTGGTTCCATGTTGCCCAGTAGGGGGCATCCTCATGCTAGAAATATTCAGTATACTTGGGGAACCTTTTCCATTTCTTGTGCCACAAATCTGTCGTAAGACTGAACTAAACAAGAAGCGTAATGCAAATGTAATAAAGGAGACCTCATTGGGAATGTCTTTTCTTACGGTGGAGTCACAGTACAGGCCATCAAATTCAAATCAAACTCAATGGTACAATATAGCCTTTTAACTAATATAATAATCAAAATAGACATGGGTCTATCAAGACTGATTGGGCCAATGTTGATAGATTATCTTGGTAATTGGGTTCACATTCTTATGCTTAGTCCAAATTATATATTTGATTGCCCTTTTCTTATAGCCATGCTTATCGAAGGCTTTGTGTCTTCTTGAATTTGAACAAAGGAGGCTACAGATGTTGTGAATCTTCTACAACACAGACACATTTAGTTATTTATTCTTTGGATATGTTACAGATTTGTCTTTAACTGCCTGCTGAGAGTGGTCAGGATTGATGGTTTACATGTTGGTCTATTCTTGCGGTGGTTGCTATGAAAACACTATGTTGGAATGGCATTTCTGTTCGACCTACTTTCTTTCACAACTTGAATGGACTTGCTTCCTCTGAATGATATAGGCCTAGTTGTTTCACCTCAGACCGCAATACAAATTATAGATCATTTGTTCTTTGGGACAATTATCTGTAGCTGATGTGTTCATAAGAAACATGTTTACAGGCAAATTCCATTCTACATCTCAAATTATACATTCCATTCTACATCTACACGTTTCCTTTGAAGGAAGTTGGCTATTTCTAGGAGAAAAACAAAACAAAAAAATATTCAACTGCATAAAAACATTGGAATATAAGAGCATCTAAATGTATTATATTGGTACTAACATTGTTCCAACAGATGTTCCAAACATATACTTCCCAGCCGTTATTTTTATTTTTTAAATACACTTAATGGTCACTCAAATTATGTGGATTTTCTCATGTCTTAAATCGGCCTGTGAAACAGTCATTGATAAAGCTATTCAATAAACTCCAAAGAAAATGTAGGCCAACTCAAGAACAATTTAGAGTATAGTGGCCTCCGATTGACGGAAATTTGATTATTGATATCATTGTGACAATCAAGGGTCGTCACAATGTAGGCAATTTAAAGCTGCAGCCATTAAAAAAACCTGCTAGAATCAGTTTCAATATTGGGAAATGACTTCCAACATGGTTGGAACAGTTTGTGTGATTGGAGTTTTAGGGGCTCTTGGTTTGTGAATGTGTTACTGTGTTGTTGCCCGACAGCGCTCCATGTGCCCACATGGCCTTAACCTTGGAGGGATCCCGGGGACAGGAAGGCGGCCTCGGTTGCACATCAACAAGCAATCTGAAACTAGACTTGTAAAATGAAACCTCGCTCCAAGCCCAGAAATAAACATAAACACCTCCAACCGAACAGTAAATCTCCGTTATTCCACGGGTAAAGTCAACAACAGTTAGTCAAATGCTTGATGTCGCCCTGCAGATGCTATTAACCCATCTTCATACCATACTATGTTTCTCTGTTGCTATTTCAGGGTTTCTTCCTAACATGTGCGTTATGGAGGGAAGTGTTCGTCTAGCCTTCCCGTCTACACCCGCTACACCCAAGGTCTCACACACATGCCAGTTCATCGGCTGGCTGTGCATGTGAGATTGTGTCTATTTTGGAGGGGCTTTTAGGTCAGTGTTCCGAGAGGATGAGGTTAGGGTGTCCCTCTAGCGCCACAAATACACCTTTAGAGTGTCCCAAATTAAGTTGTGGTTGTTGTTGTTGTTGTTGTTGTTGTTGTTGTTGTTGTTGTTGTTACTCAGACAAACGTTTAAAGTTAAACAGAGGATTGACAAACAGTTAGTCTCATAAAGACAAACAGTTTGACACGTCAAAGGGCATCACTGATGATGCTGCTGGAGAGTGGTGTTGGAGTGAGTGTATGTACGTTTGTGTGTGTGTGTGTGTGTGTGTGTGTGTGTGTGTGTGTGTGTGTGTGTGTGTGTGTGTGTGTGTGTGTGTGAGTGGTTGTGAGATGTTGCTAGAGCTTGGTGTTGGAGTGTTTGTGTGTATGATTGTGTGCGTGTGTGCATTGATGTGTTTGTGTCTCTGTCTGTGTGCAAATGAATCCTTGTGTGTGCATGTATATCAAGTTCAATACTTTATTGCCATGTCAACACAGTTGACTGGAGTTTGTCTTGTGCCGATCAGTTTAAATAAAGGCAATACACACATAGGAACATACAGTGCATAAAAGAAAATCCTTCAAATCAGTAAAAAGCTGCCTATTTTTGTGTTTACATATATCTGTATGTGTGTGTTTGTGTTTGTGTGGGTGCACATTTATTCCTATGTATGTGTGTGTGTGTGGGGGGGGGGTGTATCCCTAAGTGTGTGCATGCATATCTTTATGTGTGCATGTACATCTCTACATGTTTGTGTGCATATGTCTATCTCTAGGTGTGTGTGTGTGTGTGTGTGTGTGTGTGTGTGTGTGTGTGTGTGTGTGTGTGTGTGTGTGTGTGTGTGTGTGTGTGTGTGTGTGTGTGTGTGTGTGTGTGTGTGTGTGTGTGCGTGCGTGTGTGTGTGTGTGTGCATCTTTGTATTTCTAGGTGTGTGTGCATGTGAATCTCTAGGTGTGTGTGTTTGTGTGCATGTTTCTATCTCTAGATGTGTGTGCATGTGTGTATCTCTAGGTAGGTGGGTGTGTGTGTGTGTGTGTGTGTGTGTGTGTGTGTGTGTGTGTGTGTGTGTGTGTGTGTGTGTGTGTGTGTGTGTGCATATGTGTATCTGTGTGTGTGTGTGTGTGTGTGTGTGTATGCTTGTGTGCGTGTGTATGCGTGCGTGCGTGCGTGCGTGTGTGTGTTTGTATCTCTAGGTGTGTCTGCATGTGTATCTCTAGGTGTGTGTACTGTGCATGCGTGTATCTCTAGGAGTGTGTGCTTGTGAGTCTGTGTGTGCTGTATGGTGCTGAGAGACTTGGGCCAAGGTTCTGTCTCCTCCCTGCTGGGCAAACAGGATGTGCTGTGGAGAGGTCAGGGGGCCCCAGGGACCTGTGATGTGCAGTATTGACCTTGGCTGTGGCCCCGCTCGACACACACCAGGATTTAATGGGGCCCAATGGAGGCTGGGGCCCAATGGAGGCTGGGCGAGACCCAATGGGCAAGACCACGCCCACAACCCTCCTTGAGGTCACTAGCGGACACTCCTGTTCCTCTCTCTCCCTCCCTCTTTATTCTCTCTTTCTCCCTCTCTCATCCCCTCTCCCCTCCCCCCATCCGGCTCTCTCTGTCTCTTTCTTTCTCCCCGTTTTCGGTCCGCTCCAGAACCACTGCAGTCTGAAGAGGAAATGCGGTCCAATTAGCCCCCAAAAGGCTCCCAGGGTTTAAGAGCGGAGGATCTGCCCTGGGTTCCCCGGGCTCTTTCTCAGGAATGCCAGACGGGGCAGGTGGGGGCACGAGAGGACGTAATCTGATTTTAACAAGCTGGCATTGGTGGCGCGGGTGCCATGTCACTCAGGGCCAACCGGCCAGAAGCAGCACAAACCCCCCGGCAGGCTGCTGTTCACTGTTCAGTGGGTGAAACCCTTTTGGAGTTATGTGACCTCAGCTTATTCAACTCTTCTTTATAGTTTCTCGTTTTTCCTTTTTTATCAACTTTACTCCAACTGCTGAAAGCATCGATGGGGGGTGGGTTCAGGTTCAGGGCAGAACAACAATCAGGCCCCCCAGCAGCGTCTCATGGTTGTTATGAGATATCAACTGTACAAAAAAAAAACCTGCAATGAGGAACAAACAGTGGACAGGTGTGTGTGTGGTGTGTGTGTGTGTGTGTGTGTGTGTGTGTGTGTGTGTGTGTGTGTGTGTGTGTGTGTGTGTGTGTGTGTGTGTGTGTGTGTGTGTGTGTGTGTGTGTGTGTGCGGGGGGGGGGGGGAGAGAGGAGGAAGGACAGGCTGTTGTTGTCTTATTAATGTCCTTATTAATTAATGTCTCTTCTGCTTAATCAGCAAGGGAAGTTGCCACAGCGTCAGTACAGAGTAATGTGTGTAATAATGTTCAGTGCGAGTTGTGGTTGGCTGCAGTTTTGGTTTGGTCACGTTTTAGTTGTGACCATACAGGAGGGTAGGATGGTTTAAAAGTTTGTAGGGTTACCATAGTCACCATGGAATGAGAGGATGTCTGTAGTTTTTCGATGATCATTTAATAAATTTTGGTTTGTACAGTGTAGGAAAATTGTTGCTTATGTTGAATTTGCAGGTTGGCATTTGTGGTTGAAATGATTCATTTTGACCTTTTAAAGCCCGTTTACTGCTATTTCCCAATCCGAGGATCTGAATGCGTTGTTAAAGTACAAGCTGTGGACATAACTTATGAGTGTTCAGGACAAACACAGCTGGAACAATATGTAACCAGGGCCAACTTCAAGTGAACCTGTCAGGGTACTTGTACATTGTGGTTCACTTGAGGAGGGAGGGGTGTTCTGTGTGTTGGATCGCACTGACCTTCTCACGGTTACCTCGTTCCCTGGTCTTAGATCCATGCAAATTCTGAAGTCAATACAAGAGGCCAACAGGCGTGTAATCCTTTGACCACTTCCCCGCGTTATACACCTTCATTACGGTCTAACATACTCTGGTGATAGTTGTCTTTTATATACAGTTCATTACATGTTAAACCCTTGATCCCAAAAAGGGCTGGCAAATTGGACTGGATTAACAGCCTGAGGTTAAATCATGGAGGTCCAAAGTCATGGAAGATTATAAATGGATTGAAGACGATAGTCACACTGTAACTGTGAAATTGTTTCAGGGAGTGAAAATCTTGGTTGTAAATCCCAGCACCTAATGTATACAAACCTCCAAGCTACATGCAAGATATGCAATTATATATGGGAAATGATTAACCACTAACATGACATGACAAAGGTTGCTCCACTTGAAAAGAAAAGCTCAGGGAACTACTGAAAACGAAACAGTAAGGTTTATCCAGAGGGATCTCCGAAAATAACTAAGAAGACGTTTACTGGGCTCTTTAGGGTCAGGATAGGAGCAGATTAACGCCCTCTTGAGAGAAGAGGACAGCTGTGAAGCAGTGACAGGTCAGAACCCCTGAGGAAGCCAGCGTCCGCATAGTGTTTTCCCAAACATTCAACCACTCATCTGTTGGCAAACGAGAGGCTGCGGCTAACTATAGCACTCCACATTCTTTCCCAGAACGGCTGGACGTTTAGAGCAAATCCCTGTGCAGTTGAAGAGGCTCTCTAAGTCTGACCTGCTCTCCCAGCACAACTGCTGCTTAGGAAGCGGTATGGGAGAGGAGTGGAGAGAAGTTAGGGGAGCGTGTGATGGGTGAATCATGGTCATTGAGAGCAGCTTGCATTCGCAAGTGCATCCGCATTAAAGAGATCTTCTAGGTCTCTATATGAAGGCATCAATAGTCATTCAGAGCACTTGATTCACCCACAATATGAGCTAGCCTTGACAACAACACAGCAGCAGCCCAGACTGAAAGGACCAAAGAAGTGCTTGATTGTCGAGGTTGGGGGAGACAAAACAGTAATACATGTACATGTCCTACATGTAAGTGCATAGAAAGAAGGTCAATGTAAGGCCATCATTCGCCAGGTGGCTAATCATTGACAGTCATCTATTAAGCATTGTCTGCATAATATGTTGTTTGTCTCTCTTTTGAACTATTAGATTCTACTAGACCATCACTTCCTGTTCCTCTGAGACTCCTAAGGGTCAGCAGGCTCACCCACGACGTGACAACCTCTTGTCCCGACCCTTCTCTTCTCCTCGCGGTTCCCACCATGTCCTCTCTAGACGTCCGACCCCCACTGATGTCCGTACCATATTGTGCCCTGCCTGCGTTCTCAGGCCACTCGAACCACAACCAGCACTGACATGGAACGCAAGGTTAATGACATACCATGAAACATTTACATCTCCCAAAAATGTTTCCCCTTCTTTTTTTCTTTTTTTCTCCCTGTACATTCTGTACTTTTCCCATCCAGATGTGATGTCCATCTAGCGGGAGGGAGAGTGTGTGTGTGTGTGTGTGTTGGGGTGTGTGTGTGTGTGGGGGGGGGGGGGGGGGGGGGCTCCTCAGGAGGGAAGGGAACCAACAGCATCTGTGAGAGAGGAGGTAAGATCAGGTCCCTGAAGCAGCCGCCTCTTGGCTCCATGCTTTGGGACACGGCTGTCGTGTTTACTGTGTGTGTGTGTGTGCGCGTGTGTGTGTGTGTGTGTGTGTGTGTGTGTGTGTGTGCGCATCTGGCACGTAAACAGGGTCAAAGCAATGCCCTGTGAGGAATGCAATGCGATGTGTGTGTTTGGTGTGTGAGTGGCAGCGAGAGAGAGAGATAGAGAGAGAGAGAGAGAGAGAGAGAGAGAGAGAGAGAGAGAGAGAGAGAGAGAGAGAGAGAGAGAGAGAGACAGAGAGAGAGAGAGAGAGACAGAGAGAGAGAGAGAGAGAGAGAGAGAGAGAGAGTCAGAGACAGAGACAGAGAGAGGGGATAGGAAAGGCATAGGAAAGGCATGAGGGGAAAGACAGAGATAGATCATTTGTATGAATAGAATGAATCTAGGTACAAACTAACCAAGAAAGAGAATCTATTTGTGTGTCATTTGATACAATGTTTGTGTGCATGCATGTGTGTATGTGTGTGTGTATGTGTGTTTGCGTGCATGGACTCTCCCCAGCATACTGTCATCCATGTCAGTAAGAAGCTCCTCTAGTCTTCTGCTACAACTGCACAGAGCATGGAGGTCTAACTGCTTACCTACTAATTATTTATAGATTTAAGTCCACAAAAGGGTGGCAACAAGGACCCAAAAAACATCCAGGTGTAAATACATGCACTCACAAAAAGTCACTGTCAAATGTAACTCAAAAGTTACCTTGCTGGTTACAAAACATACATGTGAGGGAGAGAATTAGGGCCACGTGAATTTTTTCGAGTTCTGAGTTTAAAGTCCAAATTCTGAGATTACGGTTAGTATTCTGAGAATAAAATCAGAATTCAGACTTTAATCTCACAGGCTAAATCTCAGGCCAAAGAAGCAAAGTTTCTTTCAGGCTACCTGAAAGGAACCGACAATCCCTTTGCGACATAGGCTACAGGCTGGGAACCACACGCTGACCAAAGAAGTCGGATGTAAACTATTTATTTTTTATCAGATTTCTGACCTTAATCTCAGAATTTGGACTTTAAACTCAAAAAAGAAAGAAATTATATATGGCCCTAATGCTCTTCCGTATATATAACCCTGCAGGAACTAAATAAATAAAAATGGAAGGAGGAGAAACACAGAAGTTTCCGTTCACACCGCTAGGTGGCAGTAGAATCAATGCCACTTCTATGCTTTCTCACTGGACTGCCTGCAGACGCTGAGGCCGGCTTTTTACGTTTTCGTCAGCACGTAGGCCTGCACCGCATCCAAGGACTTCAGTCAGACACGCGTGAACATGAGTTTCCTCAACGTCTTTCATAATGACTGCAAGACATATAATATTTATACATAATAGCCCTACCTGCTAGTTAAATATTTGTTTCTACACATGTTTTTTATTTACATGACCTACATAGGCTACCCATTCATCCCAATTTCCCTTGAGTACATTCTGGACACAACCGGCCTACCGCATACCCCGGCCATGACTGGGCTCCCCTGAGATGAACTGTTTAATACACATCAGGATCCCACCCCTCAACCAGTAGACTACTACCCAAACACCCAGGACCTTCTCGCTGACCCTACAAGAGCCAGTGGCCCTATTCACACCTGGCCATATGATTAATAACATTGGTGGCCTCTACATCTCCATCACCAGTACACCATCTCCTCTCAATGACTTCCTTACATGTGACAAGTTCGAACCACCGCAAGCCCCCATACAGTACCAAGCTTGACACTCATACAGATGTTCAGTGGGGAATCTAGGTAAAAGGTCACCATGCCGGCTCGACAGGCGCCATTTTGGGGGAGTTGAATAAGCAGCTGTGTGTCTGTGTGTGTGTGTGTGCGTGTGTGTGTGTGTGTGTGTGTGTGTGTGTGTGTGTGTGTGTGTGTGTGTGTGTGTGTGTGTGTGTGTGTGTGTGTGTGTGTGTGTGTGTGTGTGTGTGTGTGTGTGTCCTCCTCCTCCATGCCTAGAGCTGCAGAGGGGCTTGGCAGGACTTCAAGGCCGAGACATGAACTGTAACCTCCATTCTTCATCCTCTTCTTCTCAAAAACAAGCCCAGTCGATTGTTCTGTACCGTCTCAATGTGGACGATTGTGTTCATTTCCTGGCTTTGGTTCTTATGAACTTATTTGATATGGCCCCTATAGCCTACATTACAATTTTAGCAATAGTAAACCTATGTATATGTAGACGGCAAAATCTTGTCACTTCGAAATTTTGTCAATTCAAAAAAGTGTAATAAAATAATTTTGGACTCATTTTATTTAATAAAAGCATGCCACTATTTCTATTCAAAAGTAGGCCTAAAACCCTTGTCCCTTTAATTTCTTTAACATTTCAGTTGGACTAATCTTTATGGTCAAATTCAACAATTAAACGATAAAAGGAAGCCTATACAGACTACACGTGTATTGGGCCGAAAGGCCTCACATGGGCCTATAGGCCTATCCAGGCCCCCAGGCCCTTACTACTGCACTGTGTGCTGATCTTCACTGTGAAAAAAGGTTCCCCCCTTTATTGAATATATAACATAATAATTAGTGCGGCCTATATTTTCTCCTTGAAAAACGTGACCACTCAGGTGACGGTCTAACAAAAAGACCTAGGCCTATCTCAAACCATATACAGAAACACTCACTGCACGCACAGCACAATGCCACATGTGGATGTCGGATTGGAATCAAACAAAGCAACTCGGTTCGCATTCACCTAATTGGCCTATAGGTTGTTGGTGTGTAGGCTATATAGGCCTATTTACCGTAAAAAATAAGTAATGGCATTTCACCATCTCAATCATCTCATTTTTTTTTCAACGATGGAGCCTATTTTTAGCTCAACCAGCTTGTTCGTAGGCGCTTTAATAAGAAGCACATCCACGCTTGGTACCCGCAAGGCATGCGAGGAACGTCTATATCCTCAATGCTCCCCACGGCAGTGTTGCCAGATTGGGCCATATTGGGCGGGAAATCTGGCCCTATCTGGCAACACTGCCCATCGGCATTGTGCGCGATCTCGCTGTTACCTTTCACCTAATTAGCCTCCTCCTCCTCCTCCTCCGCAGACCCGGGTTAACCCGGCCCATGCCTCCTTCTTTTGTAGCCCGTCAGTGGATCGCGTATCGCTTAGGGTGTTCAGAATCTGGGATCTTGGGAATTGCCGCATAACGTGAGCATTCTGCGCGCCATGAACTTTCCCCTAATTCTCACAGTCCCCCATCCTCCTCAAGGCCCGCGTACTACTAGACCTGCAGCCTGCCTGGTATCATGTGGCCGCTTCCCCCTGACGTGTGCTCTATTGTGCCTCTGACTCATTCAGCCACGGTGTTTCTCAACATTCTCTGCGTGATAGGCCTACTTTAATGAATACAATACATACTTACTGCCTTAAGTGTCACATATCATTTTGTTTTAATGTAACCATATTTAATGAACGAATAATTAATGAATAATTTAAATTATTTATTTCAATTCGTATGGATTCACTGGTCCACATTAATGTTAAACACATTAATGCTGAGTACTCATCCACTAATTTGTTCCTAATAAGGAACTTTTTATCACAACCATCCTCATTCATAAAACCTATGAATATCTTCAACATGCCACTGTAAATATAGAGAAGTAAAGGTTTAATGCACTCTTATACTCTAATACAATAGGTATTCTAGAGAAGGCTTGTAATTGTCTTTAGTTTTGGACTTGTTTAGCATCAGCAACCCTCCATTTAGTAAAATAGGAGTATGAATATGTCATATGTCATGGTCTTCAAGATTACAGCATCTGCATACAAATGATCAGCTGTCACGCTAAGTCCCTGTCAGCCCGTCCCCATGACCACATGACAACCATCACCATGGTTACAGCCTCTGTGGAGGATCGCTAATACGTATCCAAGTACATATTAGCTGCAAAAGGCCATCATGCTGTTGGTTTTATTGTGCTCCAGTCTGGTCACAGTTGGGACATATCTCTTGTTCCAAATGTCCTTCTTTTGAGATGTACCTAAAGATAAAGACAAGAGACGAGTAAGAGGCCGAAGCTCGAGATAATTGCAGTGTCTTTTTTCGTAACAGCAGCAGTGCAAGCCGATAGCCGCGTTACATCACTCTTCCTCCTTTTCCTCTCTGTCCCGATATAGTTAATCAGGGAGGGAGGAGGTGGGGAGGGGAGAGAAACCTGAGAGGGACTCCACTCCCCCTCCCGGGCCCCAGCCAATAGCAGCAGCCGTCTGGCAGCATGTGAGGGAGGTGAAACTATAAAGCAGTTGCAGCATGCCTGCAGAGGCAGAGACCAGAGCTCTGATAACCAAAAAGAGAGACACTCAGTCACTCAGCACAGGACTTTTCGATCCAGAGACCGTGCTCATCACCCCACCGCCGCACCACACCACCTTTTTACTACTACCCGTCTACTCAACAAGCGCAGCACCATGAGGAGCTCTCTGACCGCCGTGACCCTCTGCCTGCTGGCCCTGACGGCCACCGGCTTCCCCTTCGAGAGGAAGCCCAGCCCCAAGGAGAAGCGTGTGCAGTACGCTGCGTGGGACGACGTGAACGTCATCGCCCACGGCCTGCTGCAGCTGGGCCAGGGGCTGAAGGAGCACGTGGACAAGACCAAGGTCCAGATGAGGGACATCTCCGTCAAGCTGAAGGCCTCCAACAGCACGGTGGGCGAGCTGGGCCGGGAGAGCCAGCGGCTGCGGGCCGAGGGGGAGGCGCTGAGGGCCCGGGCCCACGGCCTGGAGGACCGGGAGGGCCGGCTACTCAACGCCACGGCCCAGCTCCGGAGGCGGGCCGAGGAGGCGCAGCAGGAGCGCCGGGCGGCCGGCGAGAGGCTGAGCCGTCTGGAGGAGAAGGTGGACAGCATGCTGCAGGGAGACGCCACTGCCAAGGGGAACGCCAGCGAGGGCCACGCCATCCAGGTGAGCAGAGAGCAGAGGGTCCTGGTGGGGGCCCTGTGGAAGGGGAGAGGGGGGTCCTGGTGGGGGCCCTGTGGAAGGGGAGAGGGGGGCTGTTGAGTTGATTAGAGAAGACAATGAGGCTGTGAGGAGATTATCTCCCCCCCCTTTGTCTCTGCGTTACCCTCGTATGCAGCATGCAACAGGCATACTGCTGCTGGATGCAATGATGCACGCTTGAATGAAACCAGACCCTCAACATTAATCAGAGAGTTAGAAATGAAGGAACTTCTTGATTAACATATTAACGATGGCAGTCACTATTTGAACTGCTCTAGCAAAGAGTTTTGATTGACAAGAAAGGTTGGCTTTAATGGTGATGATATTTCGATGGGCTCAAAGTGGATCTGAATAGAGTTCCATTCAGATGCACAGGAAGTGCTTGGAAGATTCTGAAGAAATGTATAAAGGCTGCTATAAAAGTGGATGTAGTTTAGAGTGCGAAATAGCCACGGGTTACTCATGGCTTACAGCTCTGCGGTTCTCCATCTGCGGACCAGCATGGGCTTGACACACTCTGCAGAGATTGAGTGTAAAAATGTTCCCGCACTGAATGAGTTATGTAAGCTGAACACGCTCGGGTGCAAAAGACAAAGTGTGCTGCAGTGTACTGAATGACTTTTCCAGACGGAGGGTTTTGCGCCTCTATTCAGAGTCAACAAAAGCTGACTTATTGAGCTCCGTTTCTGAGCAAGCAATTGCACATTTGTACTGTACTCATGTGGTGTCCTCTTTATGTAACATAGCTAACACACGCTATCGTACCACATGCTCTTTCACACATATGTTGGCTTTGGAGGTTTGAACGTCATGCTGACTGTAGCGGGACCTTGCCTCTTCTTTTGCAGTCAATGCTGGAAACGCAGAACAAACGCATCGACGACCTGATGGACAGAATACAACTCCAACAGGAGAAGCTGGACAAGCAGAACACGCGCATCAAATCCCTGCAGAGTCAGGTAAGGATACGTCTGTGGACCTGATGATTCACGGGGAGAGACACATCCACACCGTCAGGCCTCCTGGGGGGTGCTTTGCTTTGTCCTCAATGTTTGACCGTAGATTCTCAACCTTCACAGGTCCAGCAGACAAAGGAAGCCACCAAGAGCGCCAAGTCCATGAGCCGAACGATCAGCGTGGAGCAGCAGGACTCTCCAGCCGGTAAGCCAAAGAGCCACTGACCAACCCCCCCCCCCCATTACACGGACTTAATTTAAGCAAATCACATCCGGCGCCAAGGGCTGCACGCCATCTCTAATTTGAAGACATAAAGAAGCTTAAATCCGATGCAATTAAAATCAAGGACAGTGCCCGGGCAAGAACTTTGAATTCATTCCTGAAATGTTCAACAGAGGAAGGTCTTTCTAAAACTGAGAAAAGTGTTTCTAAATCAGAGAAAGTCGACTTTGCCTCGGGTTGCTTAACGATGATCTAATGCTGGAAATATCCAAAAGTTAGTTTAGAACTAATTTGTACTTGTTTGACGATTTCGGGGTAAATTGCCCGGTTGCCCAGCCTTCTCTCTGGCTCAGCTCAGCTGGGTCTTGGATTTGAAATGAAGTAAAATGGTTCCTGCTTACATAAAGAGCTCTTTCTTCTGAGCTGAATTCAGTTGGAGGCTGTCCAGCTAGGCTAAAGGTTTCTGCCTCGGCACTACTGGCTGAATACACTCCATCTTCCTGTGTAGTCATTAGGGGGAGGTTGCAGCTGCAAAAGTCTGTTACCAAAGAATCGTATTGATCTTTATGATCTTACCATCATTTAGATTATAATGGCAAAGGGGCAAACATGACATGATTTTTGTCAAGATTAATGGAGATACAGAAGATACCGCAGACGGGTGGCTATTCATCAAAACTATTGCTAGGGTTATATCCGTACCCAAATATACGTCCATAAAAATGTGTGTGAACAGGTCCTAGCGTGTGGCCTGTAGCCTATGGCTTGTAGCCTATGGCCTAAGTCCATACGGAGAAGTAGGTGAGAGGTGAGCGAGGAACTCGATGGGTTCAGCCAGTGTGTGCAAATCACAATAAGCCTTGTGAATACTATGCTCTGACATCAGCAGGCTTTAAGGAATTCCGTCATAAGCACCAAAATGTCCACCTGGCAGAGCACCAACTAGGGGAAAGTTCGCTGGTCTGGGAGGGTGTGAAGCCAGGGTCAGTCAGAGCCACGAACAAAAGGATTACTCACTGTTTTCCCAGCAGGGGCTGGAAGGGGTTCTGGCCAAACCTAGCAGGCAACAGTCCTATGATAACCAGACCTGGTCCCTCTGGGTAGCAGTAAAATAACAGACCACTGGGGAAGTGGGCAGGGGGGAGACATGACGGCCTCGTTTTACGAGTGAACTTTGTACAGACATCCCTTTTTTCCAGCAGACTGGGGCCTCCTTTCAGCCCGTTTCCCCAGAACGCCCTCGTTTACATCCAACATAGGACAGCCTTCAGGAATGCATAACCTTTCCCCTAGATCTGTCACAGAGTCAGACGTCCCTCCCCCCACCTCTGCAACCACCTTTAGTCTTTATTCATACTCTCCTCCCATCCCCTTCCTCTGGACCCTCCCCACCTCTCTTCTCCTGACCCTTGGATCATAATTAAGCATTAGAAGAAGGAGAAGTGTGCGTGAGTTGAGGAAATCCCCAGAGCCCCAAGGCTTGGGCTCGGCCACGAGCCATCAGTCTGGAGGAAAGGTCAGAACAACCAGGAGAACTGTCTGTTAAAATAACACAGCTATCAGATTAACCTCCTCAGCTAATCAGATAACGGCCCTCTAAGTAGGTTAAAAAAGGGGTTAAACGTCAATTATCACACTTCCTGAGATTGCTGTATCCGCTGACCTCTTCCAGTGCTAATAGCGCAATGCAGCAGTCCAGATGTATAGCATGGTGCGAGGGGGGTGCAATCAATACCCTATTGCCAGTCGCGTGCTCACCTGAACTCCCACAGTCAGATCACGTTTGGGTTCGTTAGCGCTGGTCTTGCACCTCCCAAACCTTCTGCACGCTCTGGCCATGCATTCCTCCTTCACGTGCACAGGCTGCTGTGCACGTGAAGGAGGGGAATGCGAGGGGGCTTGGGGTTAGCTGCATGTACCAGGTAGTAGCAAAAGCCAGGGGGGGACTGCTTGGGAACTGGGATAAAGGTCATGTTTATTAGTTGGATACTCACACCCTCCCTTCTCTGAATTTCTGTCAACAGATTCCGAGAAACATTGTTCATATGGGCTGACTCATTGATAGACCTGCCATTCAGTGTGATAATGTAATTTATTTGAAAACACCCTGTAAAGCGGAGTCAACATGTAGGCCAAAGCGTCAGTAGATGATGAAGGTGTACGGGGAAATCACCCGGGTGACGCAACAACAAAGAGTTTCGTAACAACATAAAGTGACATCTGGCAAACGCCCCGAAGACAAAACAACACAAACAAAACACATTTTACAATTGCAGTCACTTTTACCCATTGTTTCCCGTAGTTAAGATAAAAAGAAGAAATCAAAACTTGTCTCCAATCTTAATTGAACAATGAAGTTATGGTAATAATGTGGTTTGGTTCTGATGGGAGTGTTTCCAGTGTTTCAGTTAAAGCCCAGGTGACTAACTCTGTGTTTGCCTTCTCTTTTGCTTTTCTTCCAGAAATTGCCTCCAACTGCCATGAGCTGTTCCTGAGCGGCGTGACCTCCAGTGGGGTGTACATTATCCAGCCGCACGGCGGCCTGGCCTTCAACGTCTACTGTGAGATGACCGCTGAAGGTGGCTGGACGGTGATCCAGAAGCGCCACGACGGCTCCGTGGACTTTGACCAGTTGTGGCAGGCCTACCAGAAGGGCTTTGGAAGTCTGAATGGTAAGAGATCTTCCTCCACTGAATGGACTGGGTTGGCTGAGTGCTGGACTCAGTGTGTGCTAGCTTGGCAGATCAGATGTGGGATGAAGTATGAGGAAGAAAATGTGTCTGCCATACCTGTAAGCATGTTTAAACATATACTTATTTCCTTTTCTAGGAGAATTCTGGCTGGGATTGGAAAATATCCACTTGATGACCAAAGACGGCGACCACCTCCTCAAGGTCCGGTTCTCGGACTGGAAGGACGAGCCTGAGTCCGTGGCCATGCCCTTCAGCGTGGGTGGTGAGGACACCAAGTACGCCCTCCACATCCAGCCGTCGGACACCATGGGCAGCCTGGAGAGCAGCCTGGCCACCGACACCACCGCCGGCCTGCCCTTCTCCACCCGCGACCAAGACCACGACCTCAAGAGTGACACCAACTGTGCAAAACACCTCTCTGGTGAGTGGTCAAACCAACCCCCCCAATGGAAAGATAACTGTAACTGTGTTGATCCTCTATCCATGACACAGAGCAGTGGTTTAACTCAGATTCCTGATGTCTGTGGTCTTTTATAGGCGGCTGGTGGTTCAGTAACTGCGGCCACTCCAACCTGAACGGACGGTACTTCCACAGCCCTCCTCCCAAGCAGCGGCACCAGAGGAAGCAGGGGATCTTCTGGAAGACCTGGAGGGGGCGCTACTACCCCCTGAAGACCACCACCATGATGGTGGCCCCCGCTGAGATCAACAACAGGGCGTAGAAGATCAGAACTGTAAACAAAAAGAGAAAAACAATGTATAGGGAAGTGCAAGATTCTTCCTCTGTTCCCGCCGGCTGCTTCCTGGGTTGGAGGTCCGCCGGAACCTGTCTGGTTCTGACCGGTTTGAGAGAGACTTTTTACAACAAAGCGACGCCAAACGAAATTGAACGATATCAGCGTATTGGCCCTGCGTTTGTTTCAGCATCGCCATGTTTCCCTGAAAAGCTACGACAGACCTCTCGGTATTCGTAGAAGCGGCCGTTGAACGATGACGGAAACGTGCTAGAACATACCGACACAAGCGCTGAGAGCCCTGGTGGTGTCGGGAGGATTCGCCGCTTCACGCCACAGGGCATGGCATGTGAGCGTTCTGGGCGGTGAGGCCGAGGGCAGGCCATTGCTTAAAGAAGCTGAATTTGTACACGAGGCGTCTGACAGCAGGTCCGGGCGTGCGCATGGTATGGTGGGCCTCATTTTTAGACGAGTTGAGACCCATTGGCCAACATATAAGTGTCTTAAGATGTCTTGTGAGGTTAAATGTCTTTCCAGCAGGTCAAGAGAGCACCTACTGTTCAAATATGCTGGGTGAACTGTTTGAAATTCATACAAGAGTCAGAGAGACCAAACCAGGCCGATTGAAAAGCCCTTTGACGTCCATTGGTACGGACCAAATGGCGGCTATCCTACAATGACTGCTGACATACGACCATGATTGCATAAGTAATCCCGCGTTTACCATGAATATATAGACCACTGTGATCCGGGAGCACAGTATTTCCATCGAGTGGTTTCACACAGCGGCCACTGCTGAAGAACATTCCAGTCTTTGTACACAATAACTTAGTTGCCTGTTGAAACAATGTTGAAGTGTTTACTCCAACAGAGTTATTTTACTTTCCATTGGGGATTTTTGGGAAACATTTTTAAGTCATATTGACTGTGTTTATAAGAGTTACTGTTTGTACATAATATATGAAAGAACGTATTCTATCCTCTATGAACTTCTATTACAAGTGTTTCTGTGACTTGTGAGAATGTGTTATAGTTGTGTCACTGTTCTCTATTTATATACCTTTAAGAATCATGATGTATTTTTTCTGGTGCTGCCTCTTTGTAATTTATTTTGTCTTTCATTTCCTAATGTAAAGTTTTTTAAACAGATATCAGATTTATGGCCAAAAAGAAGCCAATAAAAATGATTTAAAAAAAGTACTGCTGCTGGTGGATTATTCAATGAAGGTTGTTGAACTAAATTGAGATCTCTATGGGAAGTCTGTTCCAACTTGGAAAAGACAGTACATTATTATACAGGGCATTATTTTACAGTAAAACAATACATAGTTCAAATAAGCAATAATTGCCATTCCATAACACTTCACAGTCCCACATAGATGTTAATCACAACCTACTCAAAACCCCCACATTCAAATGTACTTGAGTCCCGTTCCCCAGGCCTGCCAGGTCGAGTGAGACGGATGGATCCGGACCTCCATGCCTCCAGCCCCTCATGGATCATGTTGTGGGCCCGTTGGGAGCGGTCTGAGCCCCTGGCTGCCTGCTACATACCAGCAGGGGCTGGGAGGAGGGGAGCTGCCTGGAGCTGCATCAAGCCGGATCATGCAGCCCGATGCAGCCGAAGGGACGCTCAGAGCACACAGATTAGAAAACCTTTGAGGACATCACACCCAGAGCCCTACAGATTTATCCCCAGGGTATGGCTCAGACTCAATAGCACATTGGAGAGCATTTTAACAAAGTAATAAGTTGACTTGATCAGCTGACAATATAAAAAGAGGACCTTGAGTCAGATGAAGTGATGTGTCATTAGCACGTCCTCAGTAAACATGTCACTCCCCGCCGGGTGCAGTCGGCCGGTGATCACTTGAGCTTCTGTGTGTCAGCTTCGATTCCTCACTCCTCCTCCTGACCCTGCTAAGTGCAGCTAAGATGCTTCCCGCCATCACCTGCGGACGCCATCACAGAATCCCAGGTAATCCTCTAGCACGCACGTGGGCGGGGTGACGACAAATCACCGGGATGTACCTCTGGTGAAGTGTTTGTCTAGCAAACGGGATGCTCATGTATATTTTTTAATCACACAATCACACGGATTCTAATTCAAGTTTAAGAGCAATATGAGATCACCTATTTCAATAAAGTCAATGACACTGTCCAATAACACTATGCCAACATTTGCTTCACAAAGACATATCACAACCTTGGACAATGTATGGTTCATAGCACTCCTCAAGCTAATACACACTGCAAAGTAAACTGAAACCTTTTAAACCTATTTCCTCGTCTTCATCTCCTAACTATGGGCCTCCCTTGTTTCTGACTATGTCGTGGCTGTCTTGTAACACAGTGTCTCCTTCACTGGGTTAGGAGGAGCATCAAACCATCAGCACGACCAGGCCGAGCCATCAATCACCAGCCCCGCGGCAGCCCTACAGAGACCAGACCGGGAGTTATGAGGCAGGAAGCGCAGTGGGTGGGAGGCGGGGGGTGCATCAATTATGGCACAGTTACTATGGCAACGATGGCGCTGAAGGGCCGGTGGTCTGTGTGCAGCCCGTGGCCTCGTGCGAAGCTTGAATAGGAGCGGCGGAGAGGGGCGTCCGTGGGCGGGGAACGTGGACGTAGCTTTGATGTGAAGGAGCAGAGAATCCATTAGTGGGCTCTATGGGTGGCTGCTGTGGTGATACACAGCCCAGCGGGCCAGAGTACACCACCATGAATATTAATAAGAGAAACCTTCACATATTGTATTCTCTGGAGAGGATGGGTCCTCAGCCACAAGGTGCAGGTTGACGACAGTCTGCAGATGCAATATGATGGACCCAGATAGCAAATCTATCCTATATAGAGTTCCAGTAGGACACATAAGCAGATAGATGGATACGGTAGATACTAGGGGTGGGAATCACAGGGTACCTCACGATAAAATACCCGATACATGGACTGCGATTCCAATAATATCGCGATACAGCGATTCTGAATAATCAATATATTGTTAGATAATCCTGTCACTTTACATCACGATAGATGTCTAACGATGAATGCAAAATGACTGAAAAGGTTGAGGGCTGGATTTCGGTCTTTATTCACGGTCCAAACTGAGTTTTTCAGTAACTCATCTTTGGTTAAATAACGGCAATATTTGGCACCAGTGTGTCTATTCTCTTATCGCAACGATATACTGTATCTCCATTTGGTCCCACCCCTAGTAAATACTGACGTTACACATGCAAACATCTACTCTACATTAATACTGAACAGAATGTGCCACAGGACACCATGGGAAACGTGGATCCATCATACATTTCTTTATTACCATGTACAAATTGTCTTCGGGTGTACAAAGCTGTTTATAAGACTCCAGTGCTCACCCCCCTGTTGTCTTTATTGCAGTAAAAAAAAAAAAAAAGGAAATACCAGCGTGAGCGAGTCAGGAGGTACTTTGGCAAACATCATAACGTATGTGTTTCATAAGAAGGCAGGCAGAGACGCAGAGACACACACACCCACCTTGAGCAATGTGACGTGACGCAGACAACAGAGTGAGTGGAAACGCGCGCCGCTACGCATTATAAACAGATTAAAAGTTAATAAAATATTCATTTATTTTTTTAAACCCAGACACTTAAAACTAGTCTGACAAGAGGAAAACGGTACACACCGGCCCCTGTCCCCACATGGTCGCATCCCGTGTGTGTACGTGTGTGTAGTGTGCAAGTGTTTAGATTGACAGAATACGTGGGCTGTGGGAATCGAGTGTATGAACTGTATGTGGGTTTGTGTGTCTGTAAGTATGTTTAAGACAACTCTTAATATCATTAAGTACCATGATCCCGGTCCGACCAGTGACAAAAACGGATGAAATGGGTTGAAGTCGGGTTTGCACCGTGAAAATCGAACGCACACACACACACGCGCGCACAGACATAAACGTACACGCGCGCATTAGTCACACACACCACCGCAGACGCGGACACACAAATGGTTTTGGCAAAGGAAAGGAAACAGTGTGTGTGGAGTTGACTAGCTGTGGGTGAACAGTGAGCGTGAGGCAGCCTGTATATTTCTCAACATATATCCCGTCCTTTCTTCAGTTTCTGCAGGCGAAACGCAAAACCAAAAAAAAAAAAATCAGAACAACAAGAACCGACCACTCCTGTCCTCGACAACAGCCGCGGGCCGCAGACTATACACCGAGGAGGGGGGGCCGTGGAACACAGCAAGCAGAACAGCAACGAACCAAGGCCAGAGAGGGGAAGGGAGAGGGAGGGACAGCGGGTGAGAGGAGAGAGAGCGAGGAGGAGGAGGAAGAAGAAGTGGATTTTTGCGTAGTGAGCGTTCCAGTTCATAGTTAAGAGTGTCCTCAAGGTGGAAGTCTCTAGTGAGGGGGGGGGGGAGAGGGGGGAGGGGGGGGGGGGTGGGTGATGTTGGCTGACGGGGGATGAAGGGAGCCGCCGTTCACCCCCCTCTCGGGTGTGTGCTCTTTAGAGGTATTGTTGTAAAAAGTACAGCAGCATGATCTCGTAGTGCTCCCCCGACTCAGGACAGCGAATACTGTGGCGCTCGTTGGGGTACACCTGTGGGGCAACGAGAGAGAACACACACACACACACACACACACACACACACACACGGTTGAGTACTCTCTCTGCTATCTTGTCTACAGTATACGCGTTGTGTTACTAGTATCGGTTGGAAATGGTTGATTGGCGTCCATTTAAAAAGGGCCTCTATCTTACCCCTGGGGTGAGAGCGATGAGCCATTACTAGCCATTTCAAAATCTAGGTGGTCAGTCCCACTTGTGATTCTGAAAAGGCTTGTAATGACTCATTCCCCTCACACCTGCTGGTCAAAGAGTTAACCATACTTTAAGTTCCTTTCACACATGGATTTCTGCTTCCCCATGCGTGGTTTGAACTGATCAACAGCTGTCAGTTACGTGAATGTACCAGCTAAGTACTTTGCTTGTGCTAGCATTTAACCGTTGCGTATATCACGGACCGTTGGCATAAAACAGTGTTAAATTAAAGCTATTTTATACATTGCTCAATCCAATGTTGGGAACCACAGTATTGTAATAACTGGAGACCGTTAGGCCGAGGTCTAGAGAAGCGTGACCTAGTGTGTCGTCTGCACGCCTGTCCTAATCACCTGCAGCTGGTAGGGCTTCCCAGCGCGGATGATCTGCGACACGAGGAAATTGGTGTGGAAAAAGTGCACGTTCTCGTCCAGGAATCCATGGAGAATCAGCAACCGGTTGGGCCTGAAGTGACGGGAAAGGAACAGTCATGTTGGATTAGCGGCAGCAGATATAGAGAGGCATCCCTCCTCTCAGCTGTCAATCAACATAGGGGGCCAATGAGTGGTCTTACTGTACCAAGGAATGATACCAGACTACGACACCGATTGTTATCGTAGGTTAAAAAAAAAAGTACAAATAAAGATAGATAGATGCATAGATTGATAGATATATACATACACACAATTTATAATTGTCAGTATTTTATTTTGGATCTGATATTTTGTGCTTTGGCAATGTATATATGCAATGTATACATTCTTCATGCCAATAAAGTCGAATTGAAATATAAATATCGTACTAGAGAGACAAAACAGTGACAGAGTGCTAGAGAGACAGAACTCAAGAGACCTAGAGAGACACTGCAGGAATGAGATTGAGAGAGAGAGAGAGAGAGAGAGAGAGAGAGAGAGAGAGAGAGAGAGAGAGAGAGAGAGAGAGAGAGAGAGAGAGAGAGAGAGAGAGAGAGAGAGAGAGAGAGAGAGAGAGAGAGAGAGAGAGAGAGAGAGAGAGAGAGAGAGAGAGAGAGAGAGAGAGAGAGAGAGAGAGAGAGAGAGAGAGAGAGACCGCAGTAGCGTGTGAGAGAGACCCACAGACACTGATAGAGCAGTGTGAGAGAGAGAGCGCTAGATTAGTGTATATGTATGTGTGCATCAGTGGCGGCTGGTGGTTTTTAAAGTGAGGGAGGAAGGACTGCGTGCTAGGTTGCCATTGGCCTGCTTGCACTGTTAGTGGCGTATGGTGGCATAAGTGTGTGAGACTCAAGTTGTTTCAGGATGTTTTGGGGATCTACAAAATAGCAGGGAGGGATAATTGCACTTGCAGCATTGTACTTTGCATTGTACTTTGTACTTTGAAAGCTGGTGGGCAGCATGTCTTGGACTACAAGGACAGAAGGAAAGGATGCAAAGTCAATTACTCAAATCAGGCCTACTCTTGATTTGTAAAACTCAATAAAAAAATCTGGGCCTAGCATTGGGCCTATTTTGGCCCTCAATGACTGAAGCTATTGGTTGTAATTTGGCTATGTTTATTTTCAGCTACAATTGTTGTAAGAAAAATGACGACACAAGAACAAAAGTGATGCCATATAGAATGCTTCATGCTCTGAATCATTCACTAATATCCTTTCCACAATATCAAACCGAATGGTCAGAGTAACAAACAATTAAAAGAACAACAAGAACATTATTTCACAACTATTTGCATGGGCTGTAAGCCCAACATTGTTTTAGGCAAATGTGGATGTTAATGGATGTTTCAGAATGTTGGTCATGGTGTTAAGGCAATTAAGATTGAGGGACTTCATTTATAGATCAGGTCAATCCTCCTCGCGGGCTCCGCCGCTCGGCCGCGGGCTACGGAAACGCCAATATAACTGAACAGAGTCTCACTGTACCGCAACGAACTGTAGCGCACCGCTCGGTGGAAACGAGGCATGCGAGTCGACTGAGCGGGTTTGTTGGTTCTCGTAGCCTAGATTTGAGGCGATAACCCCTCCCTCCAGACATAGGCGGGATCCAGATCACTTAGCTAGTCAACCCACTCAGAGGACTTCCCTCCTCTCTCCCAGTGAACCCCATGTTATTCACCGGCCGCCAACACTTTCAGGGAAATGAATGGGAGTCAATGGAGGCTGAGGGAGGAACGTCCTCCCTGAAGTAATTGTCAATAGGCGATAGGGGATGCTAATGTCCCTCTACCGAGGGAAACGAACATTACATATAGAAAGGCATTCAAGTAGTCATATTTAATGGCATTAATTCATTAGTAGTCTGGGCAATCTACATTTTTTATTCTCAACAATGTTAAGGATGATATTCTTCCCTCTCCTCACTGGAGAAGCTTCCACTGGTGTGCATATATGTATATGTGAATATGTATAAATATATACTTGATCACTGAGCAACTTGCCTTTACCACAAGGTAAAAAAGCGTTATATACTGTGAATTATTCTGCCACTCGGCCACTTAATAATGTATACCGTTTGTCGTGGTTGTCCTTACTGTAGCAGTTACTTCAGCATTTATTTTAGTTTTCCTTAGCATTACTTTAGCACTACTTTGTATTGCATGCTGTTACACAAGAATTTCCCCTAAGGGAGATTAATAAAGTGTTATCAATCGATCTAGAGAGCTTGAGAGACACAAAGACAGGGATAGAGTGCTAGAGACCATGAGAGAGACACAAACAGGGATGAAGGATTAGAGATCATAAGAGAGATACACACAGGGATAGAGAGTGCTAGAGAGACAGTGACAGGGATAGAGAGGGCTAGAGAGACAGTGACGGGGATAGAGAGTGTTAGAGAGACAGTGACGGGGATGGAGAGTGCTAGAGAGACAAACAGGGATAGAGAGTGCTAGAGAGACAAACAGGGATAGAGAGTGCTAGAGAGACAGTGGCAGGGATAGAGAGTGCTAGAGAGACAAACAGGGATAGAGAGTGCTAGAGAGACAAACAGGGATAGAGAGTGCTAGAGAGACAGTGGCAGGGATAGAGAGTGTTAGAGAGACAGTGACAGGGATAGAGAGTGCTAGAGAGACAGTAACAGGGATAGAGAGTGCTAGAGAGACAGTAACAGGGATAGAGAGTGCTAGAGAGACAGTGACAGGGATAGAGAGTGCTAGAGAGACAGTGACAGGGATAGAGAGTGCTAGAGAGACAGTGACGGGGAGAGAGAGTGTTAGAGAGACA
>NC_044055.1:20882240-20924740 GCF_902167405.1 Gadus morhua | reverse complement strand
ACACACACACACACACACACACACACACACACACACACACACACACACACACACGTATTACTATGCATGTCAATTATGGCTCCCATTGCACTTCTGAGCATCCCTGGAAGATCCCCCACTCCTGCTCAAGACTTCTTCCATGCAAATTAACAGAGTGCCCTTTAATGCCCTCCAGCAGGGGGCTAGGGTAAGGGGGGGGGGGGTGATAAATATATGGCCTGTTAAGCCCTTGGCGACAGGAACTGTGATTACGAGCCATACAAATAAAATTGAATTGATTTGAAAGAATGAGTCAAAAGAGACACTGGCTTTACAAACATCCAGGAATCTTCTACTAGGCTCAGGTGAAGGGAATATGGCTGGATATGTGCCAGGCAGAACAGATTACTTTGAAACAAGACAAAAGGGTTAAAGAAATGAGTCGCATCTGGGCTGATTACTACTTCATTTGAATTCCTTCCAACCTTGGAGCCGTGGCGGGCCAGAACCTCCCACTCTCCACTCGTCAGCGTCACCTCCTCCTTGATTGCACATTTGAAATCCCCTGGAAAGAGAGAGCGAGAAGAGACAGGATTACTCACTTTCTGAACTACCAGTTGGCTTTGGGAGTGCAAAAGCATATTATCAATCAAATGACAAGTTAAACAAGGTCATAGAATGGCATTCTTGAGACAAAAGCTCACCTTCAATAAAAAACACACTGGCAGTATAGCAAAATAGGAAATATAAATATTTGTAGAAACATAAACCTCACAACAGCAAAAACACTGACTTGACATCAATATGTACAGACGTAAGAATAACTGAAACAGTGAGTAAGGCGGCTATACGCCAGGTAGTGGGCTGGTGGGACCAGGGAGAAGGTGGTCCTACCCTCTATGTACTGGTAGTCCCCGGCCCAGTGGTAGGAACGCGGCTGTAACAGGGAGGTGGTTTTATACAGATGGCTGAAGCCCGTCTTGGACTCGTTGACCCAAATGAAAGTGAACTCTTCGTCCGTGGTCTGAACGAACGGGTAGAAGATATCGTGAACCTGTGGGGCGAGAAACAAAAAGGAGGGTACCGGTTAAGTCAAACTAATTGATTATTTGGCCATTATCCGCTTATTAAAACCAAAGCGAAACTATTCAGATGAACTAATGTACTATGTGAACCAAAATATATTTCATTAATTAAAAGTAAACAGTCAAGTGTTTGTCCTGCATGGTCGAATCATTTAATTAAAACCAAATCAAGGAACCCCTTAAACCATCCAATGTGTACAAATAATCAGCGGACCTACAGAGCTGTGTTGATGCCCGCAGGATCCAATGAGCACAGAGCAGCTCACAGGCAGATCATTTAATTAAGGCCCGCCGTTGCTCATCTGTTCACGCCCCTGATTTGATTAGCGGTTACAATCTAGTCATCTCCTTCATGGGGGTCTCCCTTTCCTCTTTCCAGTCGCGGCTGGGCCCGGCGGACTCACGTTTATCCACACGTCCGTGGTCTCCTCGTACACGATGTAGGGCTGCGTGTTGCCGGGCAGACTCTGCAGGCTGTCCAGTCTCTGCGCGGGGTCGTCGGTGACGGGGATGAAGAGGGCCGGCGGCAGCAGCACCAGCTGGAGCCTCCTCTGACAGCGGTCCAGCAGCACTGCCCAGCCGCTGGGGAGGGGGGGGGACGGGGGGGGGGGGACAGAGGGCGGGTATGTTGAGCATCCTCGTCCATGGATCCTTTTCACAGAGGTGTCATGTGTTCACAGAGGGGTCCACTACCTGCGCCCCTGGTACATTACAGTAGATTCAAGATTCAAGATAGTGTAATTGTCATATGCACAACAATTACAGAGCAGTCACTGGCAATGAAATTCTTTAGTCTTGGGCTCCTCCAACAGTGCAATATAAGAGAACGTAAAAGGTGTATAAGAAACACAAGTAGGAAAGCTGAGACTTAAATAATAAAAAATAAATATAATAATAATAATAATAATAATAATAATAATAATAATAATCGTAGCTGAGCCATAACTAGTGTTATGAGCAACACAGGTGTTTGTCCTAAGACTTTGCCTGTGTGAAGGGTCGAAAACTATCAATTAACGATTGACCATTCAGTCATTTAGCAGAGGATTTGATCAAAAGCAACTTTCAACCGATTCAGGTACATGTCCTTAATAAGCAGGTTCACCATCTTGCTCAAGTATTGCTAAAGGTTAGGATGCGGACATTAGGGAATCAAACCCAGTACCTTTCGGCACCACAATGGGGACAATAGATCGTATCACTGAGGAGTGTGATTCACCCAACAGGGTGACTCACAGGTGTTCTCATAACAGTAATTATTGTTATCTTCCTCCGAGTACCGGGAAACGGAGTGTTGGAGCCATAACGGAAGTATGGCATAATGAAATGGAAACAATAATAATTTATATATCTATGGTTAATTTGAGTTTGTATTCTGTCTGGCTCCCCCAGTAGGTCAGTTATATTATCGCAGTCATTCAGCTAATTAAAGGGATTTAATTCACCTGCGGGACTGTAACAGAAACGAGAGTTAGACAGTGCGGGAC
The DNA here is from genome assembly GCF_902167405.1 of Gadus morhua. NCBI lineage: Eukaryota > Metazoa > Chordata > Actinopteri > Gadiformes > Gadidae > Gadus > Gadus morhua. The sequence goes on along the minus strand of NC_044055.1, from coordinate 20,922,189 downwards.
AGTTTTTTGACCACAAACAATCGCAAATATTCGCAAATGTTGGCAAATAAGTATAGGAATAATTTTTGTTTGAAGCTTTATCTAATAAAGCATTTTTGATTGAACATCGGATCGGATTGCCTACTTTGTTCTTTGGATTGCGCGTCGTCTACCCCGCTCCTATAGTGGCCTTTTAATCTTGGCAAAAGGCCACTACACGGAGAGTTGACTCAACTTACTAGTTACTAGTGAAGATAAGTCACAGGAAGAAGGATCTGTGAATAGGCGCGGCACATCAAGAGGGTTGTTGCTCTACCGGCCTGATACTCATCGCAGTCACTCACTATTTGCCGTCAGTCGTCCAGCCGGCTCTGGCGATGTACTCTGTGCCGGGAAAGAGTGTGGTGAAGGGGAGGACCAGCTCTTTGTCTTGCGTGCTGACGATCTGTGGGACACACACACACACACACACACACACACACACACACACACACACACACACACACACACACACACACACACACACACACACACACACACACACACACACACACACACACACACACACACACACACAGCGTCCATTAGCACCACTGAGATGGAGGGGGGGGGGGGGGGGGGGGAAAGGGGTTTGTCAGCGGTCACTTACCCTGCCTTGGTGATCCGTCTTGATCTCAGCCAGTTTAAGGGTGGCCTGGGGATTTTTACTACCTGTAAAATAAAGAGATAAAGATGAACATTATAATCAAATCATTCTGAACTGTTTTGGTTTGGATGTGACCAGGATTCGCATGTTGTCTCACGTGTCCACGTTGCCTGATGGAAACCTGCTGTTGCACAAACAGAGGAAGAGTGTGCATCTGTGTGCGTGTAGCTGTGTGTTTGTGCATGAGTGAGGGGAACCTGTGCGGGGGTATCTGTAGGCGTCGGCCTTCCTCTCCTCCAGCGCAGGGGAGGGGACATGTATGATCTCCACCTCGCTCTCGTCCACCTCCTCGTACAGCAGGTACATAGTCTTCCCTCCGTCGGGCTCTGACAGACACAGGGTCACCCACACAGTTACCCCGAGCCCAGAGAGGGACCATTGGCACACACACTCAAAAGGCAAGGCAAGGCAAGGCCACTTTATTTATACAGCATTTTTCATACACAAGGCAGACTCAAAGGGCTTCACATATAAACATTGTCATATAATAAAATAATATAAATTATTATTATTATAAACAAATAGAAATGCACGAGATTAATGACAGATCTACACACACACACACACACACACACACCAATATTAGTGATCCAGTGCAAGACACAGCATCCACAGCACTACTTAAGGGCTTCTTAGCTAAGAAGAGCTGGTCTCTAGTCATGCTTGGCGCTCCCCACATCAGTCAGACACACACCTTCTGTGGCTGAGGGGCTCCACCAGTAGCCGGTGAAACGGTCAAACTCCTCCTGGATGACAAACGTGGCCACGCCCGCTGACTTGGGGTCCTCTTTGACGTTGTCCAGACCTGGAAGATTTTAAGAAGGAAAGATAGAGAGATATGAGTTATTAGTTATTATCCATTTGGTGGCCATAGCACATGGAAACATTTGATTACAAACTTTTTAAACATTATGCACACTTTGCATAATGTTTAAATAGTGACCTGAATGTCTGAGCTGAATGTCATGGGGGAAAATAAGGAAAGTCCTTCAATCATTCGTGATGAGAAATGATTAAGTAGCCAACTCTTTTCCCAGCCTCCCCCAGCCTGCAGCAGGACCCCGGGCCACATGGTGGCGCTGTGCTACCTTTGTGGCAGAAGGTGAGCCTGCGCTCCTCTCCACTCTTGATGTTGGCCATCCACAGGTCGTTGCTGTTGACGAAGGCGATGAAGTCCGGGTGCCCGGGGCAGATCTTGGGGTCCATGCGGGTCCCGGAGCAGTGGGTCTTCACCTCCACAGGCTTGATTGGAGAGGACTGCTAGAATCAACGCAACACACACACATTCAGTCCCAGAGAACTGCATGGATCCACCTACAGGTTATGAATAATCCCCTTTATTTCTCCCATGTTAAAGTGATTGGTTGAAATACAGTAAGAACACATGGCCTTATTTACAAATCGTACATCATTTATTTCGGACCTTGAGATTTTTCTAAAAACAAATCATTTCCCATCATTTATTTAGTTTCACTAATACAGCTTTTATCGCATGCGACATTCAGTGTACATATCATTAATGACTAGAAGATGTGAAGACATCTTGCCCGATGACCTCATCTCATCTTATTTTCAACAGCTTATTCGTGTTCTGGCCTCGGGACCAGCAGCTCTTGCAGCCCGTTGATGCAGGAGTGTATATTGGGGTTCGCCCCCAGTGCCCTTTCGTCTGGGAGTCCAACACCCTAGCCACTGAACTATCCTCATCTAAAGGCTTCTGTGTCAGTCTCTTTAGCAGCCAGGTCATACTCACAATGAAGCCGTTGTGGCCTCCGTCCTGACAGTAGAAGAGGCTGTTGCTGGCCTGGAAGAGGAACAGGCCCGTCTTGGCGTGGTAGTCGTAGGACGTGATGCCGAACGCTCCCAGCCGCTTCCTCTCCCTCAATAACTCTTCCTCACGGGAGTACGCCCCCTGGTGGGGGGTGGCCTGAGGGTAAAACAACAACCTCATCCATTAGCAACACCCCACGGCAGCCTATATATCATATAAACCGTGACTAATATAAACACTCAAGGACAAACTGGCAATGGTTTATTTCTCAAAATGGGTTCAACAGCCCACCTGTGTGGAACTCAATTTGTATTAGTTTTCTTTAGCTTGTCATCATCTTTGCTCCCAGCTAATAAAGTTAGCGACCAGCCTTTCCCCTGGTCGATTCCAAACTGCGTTTATAAGATTACTCTTATCTCCACATGGATTGTCAATTCATTATTGACATGTTATTATTTGCTGATTGTTTTCTCAAACGGAAATTGCTTCTAGTTTGGTCTTTTCCCTAAACTTTAACAGGTTTTATCCATTGCTGTGTTGTGGTAATTGTAATGACAGGTTATGAGTTTAATGAATCGGTCTTCATAACATTGTGTTAATTGGTTTTTCGCCATTATTCCATGGATAGCAATCACAGCCCTCCCTGGCAGGCTCCAGTGTTCTTTATGTGTTTTATTTACTCGCCATTTGGAGGGCTTAGGGTTAGTGTGGGAGAACCGTAAAGCCCCTGTAATACTGTAAACGTAATAAAGAGCTACATAAATAAACTTGAGCGATTAGATACAAGGTCAAGAATGAAAAGTAAACCCATTGAACCCCTCCTCCTATCTTCCAGCTTGTAGGGCGCAATAACAGAGCTAATCTGCTCCCCGAGCAGGTCTGAGGAGAGGGCCAATGTGAGACTGTACTGTTAAGACATTCCAGCCGCAGCAGCTGTGGGAAAACACTCAGGTTCGGTCACCATGGTTACGGTGTTGGACGAGGAGGACAAGCGAAAAGGAAGAATTTTCCTTTACCTGAAAGTGGTCCAGCATCTGCTTCCATGACAACACGAGGAGGGCCTCCTTGCGAATCTTCTTGGGGATCTCCGAGTAGAGCAACGAGTTCTCTCTGCTTCCATAAGGCATTCCTGGGGCGGGCAGATGGGGGAACAGTAGGCTGTGTAAGACGGAGGGCATTGCACTGGAATGTTGCCCCCTCCATCATGTATTTGTTGACCCCTCCTGGAGGGCCTAACGTATCAGAGAAAGGGGCGATTGAATGTGCTCACAGTTTTCCTCGTCATGCTTCAGTCGTGGTAAATTATCCTCAGAAAAGACACGTGACTCAGATTATGCATGTGCGTGTTGTTGGGTTCGTGAGGGGTGTCAGTGGGGTTTGTGTGGGTATGTTAAACTGACAAGTAGCTCTCATGTGACATCATTAGCACGGTCGTGTCAAATTGAAACTAACCGAGGTAGTAAAGACGGTGGGAGTGGGGACCGTTCTCTTCCTTCTTCTGCACAAACTGAAAGTCGTGCGGTGCCTTGTTGGCGATCATGCCCGAGTACTTCCTGCTGCAGTGGATAATGTCCCGCAAGCCGTCCCAGGAGTGCTTCTCCACGTAGAACTGAGACGGGACGTCCTCCATCTCCACTACCTCCGTGCTGTCTGAAAGCCCGTCCACTGCTGCCATGCTCACACTGACACAGCTGCTGTAGGACAGTATGGAAGGTGTTGAACGCTCAAAACGAGGGCTATCGCAGCAATGACATATGTACATTGCGCAGTAGCTCAAGCTTTCTATTTAAATGAAGCCGTCCAGTAGCTTCAAATGCTGGACGACTGCTAAAAGCCTGTTTCAAAACAAATGAAATTTAACAATGAGTCAAGAATTTGGTAATTATACTGTACCTTTTCCAGATACCTTCTGTATTGTCACAAAGCTTGACCTTCTTGACTCTATGCATTCACTGGTCAGCCCACCTCACTAAAGACTCAACCTAGGGACAGCAAATGTATGCAACCAAAATTAGAGTAGGGGAAGAAAAAAGAGTGATGCGATACAATGGGAGTAGAAATGCTTTTCGTTCTCCCGGAAAAATAGTTTAAGAAGTGTATCCATTAGAGGATGATAACTATTCACAAATGGGCTTTTTCAGTTCCTCTGAGAATTGACTCACCATCAACAGAAACAATCGAAGCAGAAGACTTCTTAGGCTAAATAATATCACAAGAGAGACAGGTAGCAACCAATCGGACCATTCACTAAGGACATGAAAGGTTTTGACAACAACACCCTGGATAGAGATCTGAGGTAGACTGGATAACATTCACAACAATAAGGTCAGAAATCTGACTGAGGTTCACTAGATCGCGTGAACAATTATAAGGCCAACACGGTGAGCAGGCGAGATGCAGATTCTGACAGCTCGTTAAGTCACGTCATCCTCAGTGTCCACAAACAGCTTCAAATCTCCATATGATAGATAGCCTCGAGTTAATCATCGAAATCATCAATTATTTAAATAAAGCTGACATTTTCGTTTCAGGAAAACATATTTTTAAATAATATAAATATCATCTCTATACATGTACAGCTATATATATATATATATATCCTCGTTGGAGTCAGCAGTGAGCAGGGTGTGTGTTATGTGTGAGGGAGAACAGAATGAAACGTTAATCACAGTCACCGTTAACAGTTAGCTACGATAGCTTACAACCAATCTTTGTTCTCAAATTTCAGCTAGTCATTCACACTGGTTAAAACGCCGGCATAAACAGCGATCAGCGATGTTATCACTCAAGAGAGCCTCAATAGAACCGTATACATATTTCCTTTTGATTGAAAGCTACTGTGTCCAGTGGTATCCATAAAATACACATCCCTCGCATGATCCATGACAGCTCTAGCCTGTCATTTCGGGCTTTCCACTCGGCTAGCCTAGCTACCGTTAGCCTGGCTATACACCAGCTAGCCTGTCAGCTAACGGTTACTGGGTTTTTAAATCAACCAAATAGTGGGGATCCTTCAGCAATCTGAAAAAGGGGAAGCACTTACCAATCAGGCCAGTGTTTTCCCCCCCTAAAAAACCCTATGCCTTCCTAGCTTGGTATCAATAAACAAATGATGCAAGTGCTAAAGGTAGTATCCATGGCCCAATACTGGGCAGACGCAGTGTAGCTGGCTCTCGGATCGGGGCGGAACCTAAAGCTTAAGCAGCTGACGCATTCGGTACATTTTCAGGGCCGCACTGACTGACGTACGGGCAGAGCAGAGCCATGGGGCCGTCATTGCTGCGCTGCGTTTTGGCACCCTGGTTCAATGGTAGAGCTGGTAATCGATGTAGGAACACGTCGTCGAGTTGAGTTTTATCAGTTTTTAACCCACATTAAAATACTTAACGCTCGACTTGTGGCTAATCCTTTTCCTCGTGTGGCCAGTCTCAAACATTCCCATGAAGCAAATTATTTTCTTAAATCAAATGACTAGTCACCAAGCCTGCCTTATAAACCGGACAAATGTTATGAACAGCTAAAACCACTAATGAATTGCCATCATTAAGAAAATGGTGAATACATTTGATTGTGCAAACTACAGCATTACATTGAGGCATCATCCGGTAACATATTTTATTCTCAAGTTTCCAATTTCAAACCAAAAGAAGCAAAGGAGTCAAGTGTGTGGCGAGCCCATTTTTATTTATATAACGAAAACAGCCAGTCTACTTCAGAGGGATGAAACGAGAAGAGTGTGTAGCTCCAATACCAGGGCGACCGTGCTTGACCGGCTTGTAGGTGATGGAGAACTCTCCCAGGTAGTGGCCACACATCTCAGGCTGGAGGAGGAAGGGGGGACAGATTAGTGTTGAGAGGATGGATGTTGATTCGTGTAGATGTCATTCAAAATATCACTTATCTACAACCAATACATTCATAATCATTTCAGCTTTATAGACACATAAACAAACTTTTATTCATTTATATCAAACACAATTTCCAAATGTCAAGGGAAACTAATTATAGTAATATTTTTTTAACTTTCTATCCATTGTACATTTTCATATTGTTTGGGCTTTGATAGACCCAAGACTTTGCATCACACCAGTAATGTATTCCCATTCCACACGTGTACTTATCATTTTTTATTAATGTGTTCAACCATACCAATCTCCCTCAGGTCGAATTAGGACTGATTGTTACACCATGTGTAGATACTTGGCAGTTCAAATCTGGAACTTTATCCCTGATAAAAGCTAGTTGTATACTTATAATTAATGCAGAATCTGTGTCGCTTGTGTCATCCCAACCCACCATAAACATTGAATGACTCAAACTACCCATTACAGACTGAATTTTCATTGGACATATGCAGGCATGAAACAAAAACAGAATACGTCCTCTGAGGTCTCACCTTGATTTCCACCTGGTTGAAGGTCTTTCCGTTGTACACGCCGACCATTGAGCCAACCATCTCGGGCAGGATGACCATGTCTCTCAAGTGAGTCTTGACCACCTCCGGCTTCTCCATTGGGGGAGCCTCCTTCTTGGCCTTGCGCAGGCGCTTCAGGAGGGACTGCTGCTTGCGGCGAAGGCCACGGTTAAGCCTTCTCCTCTGGCGGGCGCAGTACAGCTGCATAAGCTGCTCACTGGGGAGGAGAAAGGAGAGTTGGGCACTAGAATCACACAGTGATGAACAGGCATCAGGTCACCATGGGGTTTTTGGCATCAATGATTGTACTGCATCCATCATTCACTTTGGTTCTCATTGTATAATTGATGCATGACAAGTACAGACCTTGACTGCAGTTATAGGACGTTTCTATTGAAACTGCATTTACTAGCCATCTATTTTGTGTGGTGTACACCTTTTAATAATTGTTTACTAAAAAAAGTCTTTACTTATGCTTTATTCTTGACAAGTCGTAGTCGAAGACTAGTCCCCGAGTTATAAACATTTCACTACAGAATGAGTATGTACTGTCCACTTTCGATTCGATTAGTCCTGTTGACAACCATTGCACCATAGCTGGTCCACTTCGTTCTACAGGATGACAGATGACCCGTTGCATTAATGAGGCAAATGGGATACTTACTAGGACATGTCCAGGAGCTGGTCCAGGTCCACACCTCTGTAGGTGAACTTCCTGAAGGTACGCTTCTTCTTGATCTCAACGTCCGCCTATGGAGAATCCATGTAACGTTAGCATTGAAACATTCACACATGACACAGGGGAAAGAGTCACATTGACCAGTACGTCAACACTACACGCAAACGAATAGGCATTAAACCCGGAATGATCACCGAGCCATCGTGGAAGTCTAATCGTACATCATAATATCGGTATTTGGGAATAACCAGTTAGCTTAGCCATCCACGGCTATAAACTGGGACGATGCCCAAGTGGTATAAAGGGATTTAGCTGGAGTTTTTCATCACAATTTATAACTTGTTTGATTGTAACTATGTGAGCAAGACGGATGGGTAATTTCGTGAACTATGGAAGCATTATGGGGTGTAGATGAATATAGATTTTTTTATGCTCAGAAAGGCTATACACCTACCATCTTGCCTGGTCTTCCGGGGAAAAGAACAACCCAAGTCTCGTTTGACCTAATATCGCGGGAGTGGGGCTGGGCATCCGGTCTCTGGTTAACGTTTCCTGTCTACACATGTGTTTACATTTTTTGCCCAGCAGATGGTGTCATCTCACATGATAAGCGAGTTGGTTTAACTTTAGATGTAATATAACCACAGTAGTAAAAGAGGAAATTGGGCTCAGTCAAGACAACTCTTGACAACGCACCTAGAACTCACCAAAGAATCTAACAGTAAGTAATAAAAAGAGGCAACGTGATCATCTCCCGAATTACATTTATTTCCTTTTTGATCATCACTCCATCTTTGAAAAACAATACCAGAAACTACCAAAGGCTACCAAATGACCAAAGATAAAAAATCAATCATTTATAAAATTTGCTATTCGCTGTATCCTCATTGACATATGCAATCATGTGATACACATTTATCTACAGAAAGGACAAACTCAAGAAATTCCATGTTAAACGAACAGAACAATCAGAATCAGATAATTCGTTTTTTAGAACACTTTATTGTCAAAAGCATATACTGCATCTCAAAAAGGCATCAGGTATCATCTAAAAAAACGGATCTTGAGCACATTTATACTATTTATAGTATCAAATTATGTTTACAGTCCAGGTAAGAAATAGGCATAAATTATTACATTGTATGCTCATAGTAATATAATGATATGTTTGGTCCTTATGCCACTAACGCATAGTTCACATAGAATCCAGTATTCTTGCTTGGAATGTTAAAAACCCTCATTGAGTACTTTAAGGCCTGCCCTTCCAACCGACAAAATGTCTTTATTCCAAAGAAAACAAGCTGGGCTACAGTTGTACTGGTTATACAAACAGGGAAAATATTTCCTTAATAAAAAAACAAACACAAAAAAATACAAACTGAACTGAGAGTGAAGACAGAATGTCACAGTCCATGGTTTTGTTCCCACAACACAGTTTTTGGTTTCCCCATCGGATTAACCAGTAGAAAAAAGTCATGGGTCATATAAACTGACAAATACTGAACAAATGGAACCGGTTGTAACATTCACATTATTATGTTTTTGCTGCCACAAATAGTACAATAGTAAGCCAGTTTTGATCTTTGGTCTAAGAGATTTCATGATTTGACTACTAAAAAATGTAACCCCGTAATGTCAGGTTTCTGGAGTGTAAAGTATTTTGATTAAAGGATCTGCGTCTTTGGCTCACTATACAATCCCTAGTTTTATAAAAAATAAAATGAACTAGGAACATTGGCATTCCCAGCGGGAATTCCCTCAAAAAGACAATGGCCTTAAAAAACTATAAATTAAAACAATACAACAATACAGCTCGTTGGGATGATTGTAGCAATGGGAGGCAGTTTTTTTACCAACATAATTAATGACCACAGAGTGTAAAAACAACCTAGGAGAAGTTGAATGCATTGAGCTTCTATATTTGGAATGTTTCAAGCAAACCCCTCCTTCCTTTGGACGTCTTTCCCCTCTCCCTTCCTAATAGTCGGTCCCATCGTCGGGGTACACTCGCGGCGGCTCCTCCTCCTGGTAACCCTGGTAGCCTTCATCCTGGTAATCGGGGATGTACTCCCTGGCGCTGCCGGCCATCTCCTCGCCCTCCGCCGCCTCGCCGCCCGCCGGGCAGTACTTGGCGTCATAGATCTGCCGTCCCAGGCCGAAGTTCTGGCCCTTCTGACTGGCGCCCTGGTTGGAGCCCATCTGCAGGGATGTGGTGGTGTTGTCGCACTTGTCTGTTCCCAGCTTCTGGTCGTAGATGGCGCGCCTCGTACCCGGGGCGGTCATGCCGGCCTGGAGGAGAACAGGGGAGGGAAGCAGAATGAAAGTTAGACCAGGGTTTCTAGGTAGACTAGAAGAGCGTCCTACAAAAAGACAAGAAGCTGGATGCTTAGATGAGAAGTGCCAAAGGTCTGGCGGTAACCAAGGGATGGCGGCGATAGCGATTGGATGTCACTTTTTTCCCTAAATAGGGTAGTGCTGGGTAAGTTGCTTTTGAGGTTGGGGGCCGACAGTTCGCTTCGGGGCTGAACAAACAAAATGTTGGCTAATGCTGAGTCATGGGAAGAAAATGCATGTAACGCATACTTAAAACTATCCCACTATACAAGAAACTTGGCGATAAATACAGCTTTGTCTCAACATGCCTTCCAGAGGCTCCTGTAATACACGTAGCTATGGCATTTAGTCTTAGGTTGAAAAGATTATATGTGGCCTACACACTATCTTCTCATCTAAAGTACAGGAAGATTGATCACAGGAACACACAAGGCCAACATTATCAAAGCCAGGTTAACCATTCCCACAGGTTATGTTTTACATGCATATTATTCTTATTTAACTTTCATCCAAAGCAGCTTGCAGTGAATTTCAATAAAGGTCATTAAGTAGCAGGAGGTGGTCAGGGATGCCAAAGGTAGACTGCAGCCATTGGGGTTCAAACCCACAACCTTAAGACTGGGCGTCAAACACCATGTTCAGGTACATTGTCACCCCTAAAAACAATCATGAATAAGGTCAGTGCACCTGGCTGGCTCCCTTGTTGGTGCCCATCTGCAGGCTGATGGTAGAGCTGTCCATGGGGGCCAGGGTCTGGGACTTGTGGTCGTACAGGTGTCTCCTGGTGCCGTATGCGTTCATGCCCGCCTGGCTGGCTAACTTGTTGGTTCCCATCTAAAATGAAACAAAGGAGGAGGATATATGAGGGAGGATGGCCATACCATGAAGTATTGCATTAATATCAGGGCAAAGTATGAAGCATTAAATTAGGGAAATTATACATTTTGACTGAGTAAACACCGGGTCAAACACTGCAGTCATAGTGTTTCTTCCTCCCCTGCGCTACAACAGATCACATCTATGAGCTGTTGTATAAACATCAGCATAACAGAGGCTTAGAGAGAGGACAATAGAGCGCCTTATTCTAGGGAACATGACGAGCATGACATATTGTTAGGCAACAGTTTCACTTGAAACGCTAGGGCACATAACTTTGCAGGCACGTGTCAAGTTGCACATGCACAAATTTCGAATCACATACCATCGTTGTGTTCCGAAAGTCCAGGTACACAAAAGGTTTTATTTTAGTAAGCCTGTGATTAGCAGTCTCAATGGTGATGTGTAAATACAATTGTAGTGAACCATCTAGACAGGTGAAGGGAGGTGTAGGATGACCTCGCATCAGGCCAAAGAAACCGCCACTGGCTTCAGCCACTTAGTAGTAATCTGAGAGCAGGGCTGCCGGTGTGTACCTGCAGGCCGATGACGCACTGGCCCGCCTTCATCTTCTCCTCGTCGAAGGCCCGCTCCTGTTTGTCGGCGTACTTGATGCCGATGTCCACCCGGGGCTGGCAGCCCTTGGTCTTTGCCTGAGGAAGCAGACCGAAGAGTGGATATGGGATCTGGTGCTCAACTACTGAACTAGGACTTCATTGTCCTTCCAGATGGACCCATGTCCTGTAAGCTAGAACAACAGCAAGACCAGTGAACTCCTTTTCCACTGGCAGATTGTAATTAGGCCATAAACCTCAGGCAATATTGCAAAACAATGTAGCAATGTGGCTTTCGATAACATCACAATAACATATTACCCTTTCACCCTAGTGTGTGCTCACCCTAGCGTCGTTTATCTGAGAAAAATACAGGGCAACACTACCTCCTTTTTGGCCATTTTTGCAAAATTACTTGAAATCCTTATCATAACCCACTGTGTTAGAAGTACTGACATGACAATTAAACAACTCATTCATCTGTGGAAAGGGCAGGGCTCGAAAAACTCCAGCCAATGATTTCCAGACCCACCGAGTGGCATTGGACAGTAAGTACGTCAATCAAACGGTCGACCCCTTCGTGCACGTAGTCAAAGCTCGTGACCCAGAGCAAGCTTCTGTTTGTTGCTATCCTGCGGTAGCTACTGGAGCTAGCTAACTAGCTAATGGCTCGCTCTCGCGCATGTTCGCTCGTGCATGATTGCGCGTCCATGTACTTGGAATATGTGGAGTCAGCGTTGAAGGAGAGGGGGTAGGACCATTTGAGTTGTGTATTTTCAAAATCTGCTGGCGTTTCGCAAATCCCATACCCAACCTTTAAGTTAAGCAACAACTATGACATGTTGATGTTGAATTACACTCTTCTTGTAGACAGAGGAAAAGTAGTTGGAGGGTTGGGGGCGTCATTATGAAGATACTTGGCCGGCCTTTTTGATTTCTAGAATATTTCAGTTATATGATAAATTTTAAGCCACGAGCAGGTTGAAATGTTACACATTGCGACTTTAAAATGTCATTATTTTTTGTTGTTTTTATTTCTTGTTTTTAAATGTATTCTCTATTTAGTTTTTAAACTTTAGGCTGCATGGTTGTATGAAAGGTTCTTCAAAGTAAATTTGGTTGAGTCGTGTTGAAGTCCGTACCGTGAGAGGTCTCGCCATATCTATTTCCATTGACTGGACGTCTGGAATGTTATTCCAGACGTGAAACCATCAGGAATACATAGGGGTTCTCACCATGCTAGCGAGCGCCAACAGTGTAGTCTGGACCTGCGTCATGTTGCCGCTCTCAAACAGATCATTTGCCTCAAATATATCATGAGGCCTCAGGCCGTACATGGTGATGGCTTTGGTGAAGGTAGTCAGGTTCTCCAGCTGAAAAACACACAACCAAGGAAAACCTATTGTTACTCAAATTAAAACAGAAGTAAGGAAGGACTCTGGAAGAGTAAGACTTCCGAAAACTTGGCTTGAAACTTTAGGACTGGATAGGTTTTCCAAGTGGAAAAATGGGGCTTTAGCTATTATCCATTATAAGCAGTACAGACACATCAGGATGCAACAGTTATCATTAATCTGTTGGTTTTTAAAAGAGTAACTCACCTGATGCCAGTTCATGGAAGACTGGTTGATCTTTTTCACAGAGCCTGGCTGAAGTTTGTTTATCAGCCTGTTACAATATAGGAGAGGAAAGGGAGGAAGAGCAGGAGAAGGGAGGCATTCTATTGTGAGTCCATGATATATTGAAAACACCAAAGCACTTTCTTAATAACTTGAGGCAACAGTCCATACACAGTGAAGAGGATCCAAGATATGTGGGAGAGCCACCCGTGACAAACTATGATGAACACTTACTGACAGAGTGTGACGCCATTCTTTAGACCCTTCTGGAAGTCTGGCCCGATAGAGCAGCCGGTCACATCCTCTATCCACACCCTGAGCTCCTCCTCCTTCTGATGGTCATACTTCTGGGCAATCTGAGGGACCAAAAAGACTATGAACATAAGTTTGTTTGGGCGCAGGAAAAACTGCTTATAATATTAGTAGGAATTTAGCAATAATAAAAAAACGGTTTGTTGACATCAGAAAGAGGATTATAATATGCACAAGTCGCTGTAGGCTTGAAGATTTCGAGATCGGTAGTTCTGAACAAAAAATAAATTGTATTTTTATCGTGTTGCAGTTTTCTAGGATAAACCCTGTAAAGCTTAGTTTAATAACTGCTTCATAAAAAGAAAACGTTTTTATTGAGCCTTGAGCCTATAATCTTCTTTTATGCCGAACTCTTAATTCCAGTTTCCCCAGACGTGATGTTGCGTCTGAGTAGGAGGTTATTGTACACGTTGTGAGGGTTTTAAGTGTGACAACGACAAGACCCAACTGAGTCCCACAAAAAGGACTTCCTGGTGGCTAGAGTCCTCCATTATATCCAGAGGCTTAAGAAAGTAACCGATACCAAATAAAAAGGTTTGCAGGATACATTTTACGAGCCTTAAGTTAACACAACACACAAGGTCCAGACTTCATCGTGAGGGCTTCATTGTTCACTTCGATTTATTGACTTTCTCTACGAAGAAAGAAGCTGTGTGTGTGTGTGTGTGTGTGTGTGTGTGTGTGTGTGTGTGTGTGTGTGTGTGTGTGTGTGTGTGTGTGTGTGTGTGTGTGTGTGTGTGTGTGTGTGTGTGTGTGTGTGTGTGTGTGTCCGACCTTGGGCTAGGCCAGTTCATTCAGGAAGTGCATAATCGCCTGTGCGTATACAACTAGAACATTCTACTCTACTGATGAGTCAAAGTTCATTACACTTTCAGAAAACAGTGTAGAAAGAAAACCCACAATACAACAAGGTAAATAAAACAAAAAGTCTTTACAAAAAAGATGAGGTCCTGATTAGACAAATACCCATGTCCAAGCAAGAGACTGAACTATAAAGACTTAGAGGATCGTTTGTAGGCCTACACTATTTAACCCCAAGTTGTACCAGGCCCTTGGCTTTTGTATAATTGCACAAAAAAAAAATGGGACAGGTCTCTTCCCATTATATTTCCCTTATTTAATTATCTCATTATTAAAAACAAAATGTTTCCAGTTCAAGTTACCACAAAGCATCCTAAAGATGTAATTTAGAACGGCAGGCCGCATTTGAGGAATTTCAACCCATGGTGATATTACACTAGAGTTTGAATGCCGCTGCTAGAATGTAGGCAAAACCACAGACTGTGTTAATAGGCACAATGTATTCCAAATAGTCTAAGGTTCAAGAAAATGTCTAAAGTTTGAGTGCTAGTTCTGCATCCGCCTACAGTTGAGCTTCCGAATTCAGAGGAAGGAAAAGTGTTCCTCAAATGCTTCACTGGCCAACCAAAGTCACGAAGCACCGGAAATGCAACTTTGCTCAAAATGTCTCGCCCTTGATGGAATACACTTATACAAAGGAAGGAAATACAACATATTTGCTTTACACAAAGCCCATCTAGTTATATAGGACCGGTGGAAAAATCTGGGAAGGGGTTTGACAGACCCTCTTTCACCATACAAGGGCACGGCCATGGAATGTAAAAGAAAGGTATAAATCAGTTGGGTGGCCAATGGCACAGTGGTATGTGACGAGAAAAAATACACTCCCTTCACACATATCCCTTTTGTATTTGGACTGATTAGGCAGAACGTTTGGAGTAGCACATTAGGTACAGGATCCCTGTATTAAAATCAATTAAAATAAACTACAGCTACGATTTACCACAAACGCCAGTTCCTCCATGAAAAGGCCGAGGCATACATACTTTATTATTTTTTACTTTGACCATACATTAATTTATTCATTATGTACAAACCCAGCATTACCACATCAAGTGAGTGGCAGTGGCCAACCGGTAACCCTATCTACTGGGTATCTTGAGGTATTTTAAGTGGATCTGGATGTGTACTGATGCTTGATGGCAGATCCAAACAAACTAGATGAACTTAACCTCTCAAAGGTTTGCATTCCAAGACGTTGTCGGGAATAAGGGAAACAGACAATAATGTTAATGATCAACACATGGGTTTAGTCTAGACTTTAGGATAATTCCAGACCCTAGCGGAACATAGGAAGCCGAGCAATTCCGGGTTCAATACCCGATGTGTTCATTGTTTTAGGAGTCTCTGAGCAAGATGCTCATGGATGACATGCATCTGAATTCACTCCATTTTGTATGACTTAGATCCGTCTGGATAAAGATTTTTTAGTGGAGGGAGAAACAGCCTCCCAGGCCACAGTCCCGCAGTGCATGAGCACAGAACAATGTGTGAAGGGCAATGACAAGGATGCGGGACATACCAGGGCCCTAATAAGACAACATAATCTACTAATACGGATCACAAAGCTAGACACAAAAGTTGGACGCACATTGGACACATTGTTGAAAAAAATAAAATAACTATTTTGCCACAACGACACACTTCCCGGGCCAAAAAGACACCGCCCATATGCTTCTTTTCAAGTGCCTCCCACTCCCACCACACTGAGTCAAGTTTACGTCCCATAAAACATGGATAAAGCGTGTGCTCAGGCGATTTACATGGTTTCATTCAGGTTAAAGACTATCCCAAGGTCGCAAAGCAACGTAAGATCTTAACCGGTGCTGTCCTGTGAAAGAAGACAGTGTAGCGTTCTGTCGTTGCAAAGGGAGGGTGAGTTGAAGTTTCACAGAAATATTAAATATACATAATAAATGATTACACTTTACTGTACTTCTAGGCTAACTGTCATACATACCTTATTTTTCACTTCCGCTGAAAACCCATATGAAGGTCCCCTGTTAAAGGCTGACATTGTCAACGGCTAGATTCGCGAGAAGTCAAAAACTTCGTGAGTTGTAGTGAAACGATGGCGCTGAACGCATTTAGTTTACCTTCCAATGAGATGTCGAGCGGACTCAAACGTGGGGACTTTCTCTTTGACGGGTGCACCAATCACAACGCTCCCTCGGAGCGTGACGCGTCCCTAATCGATTATAGGCTCCGCCCCTTCTCTTGCTTACGTCGTGATTGATATCAAAATGTCCTTATATGGAATGAAACTCCCCGAATTCCTGAAGGTGGGAGTGAATGGGCCGTCCCATCCAAGCATGCCAGACGTACAGCGGCCGCTGCCGTCTAAGCGGGCTCTTCTTGAGTCACCGTCGGGATGGGAAGTAGGGTTCAGCGTTGCCAGATTGGATGGGAAATCTGGACCAATCTGGCAACACTGGCAGGGTTTGACGGACTAGCAGACTATGCTCTTCTGGAGAAATTGAATGACGTAATATTTTTGCATCAAAGCCACATGGCTACCGAAAGGCACAGATTACCCTAGATTTTTTATTTTTTTTAAAGGTAATCTAATGGAAGAATGTTAAATATGAATTGAAAAAAACTCGCAGTTTGAGTTTATCTGCATGATTTCTTTCTAAAGACCTAGTAGACTAAACGTGAGAAGAGAGGAAGTGATAGATTGATCTGAATACAAAACGTATTATATTGCAGGAGTTGGGCCTATCACAACTATAAAAGCTGAGGAAACATTTGAGGATCACAGATAGTCCACACCTACTGCTGGTATATTGACATAACAGGTTAAACCTGGTCTGGACAAGTTGTCAAGAGGCTTAACAAACCAACCAACAAATACACAGGGACAATTGTATTTTGGTTAGCAAGGGACACAGGTGTCAAATGCCACATTCAGGGCATTAACGCTTTTATCCAAAGTGACTTACAATAAAAACACTTGTGAATTGCGGAGGCACAACAAGTCTTTAAAACTCACACTTATGACCTCTATTGGTGTGATCGAGTAGTTAGTTGTGAAACTAAATTAATTAGTACTAATTTCATACATAGTTAGACTCGATATGATTGTGTGATTGAGATCCAGAAATTAGTCACTCCAAGATACTAAGACACAGCGTTGGTAAATGATGCAGTTCATGGCTTCAGGTGATATAAGGGCCTGCAAGTAGGGAACTTAATATTTTCAATATCATGTAGGTTCATGCACCGGGTAGGCATTACTATGACCTAAAACAGAAGCTCGTACTAGAAACAAACCAATTAAAAACGGTCAGTAATAGTCAAAAACCATAGACAACATATTGCACCCCCTTGTGGAAGGATCCCGGTACTGACACTCTACAGGTGTATCACTGAGAATCCTCAACGTGATGGCAACAACGGGTAAAAAAAACTATGTTAAACAGTGGATTTAGATCTTTTATTTTTCAAACAATTGAGTTGTTGTTAGACACTGGATAGCGATGCCCCCCATGAGTCTATTCTCAGTCATACCACAGTCAAACCGGATTCTTAACACCCTTTACTTTAGCACTTTTCTTTATTGCAAGCTTTGTTGTGTGGTACCTCATTGTCTTAATTTTCTTTTACCCATACTGCATCTGTTTTTTTTAACAACAAACAAATGGTGCATATACCAGTGTTTTATTGACCATGGAATTTGGAATTGTCACACAAACCCAGCTCCATGGACAGGCGTGTTTTATGCAGAAGCAAATCCAAGTTTACCATTTTACCAAGGCACATTGGTTGGGGTGATCAACAGAGCATACACGATAAATACTACACTGCACAGAGCCTGACCAAACACCTCGAAAGTCATACCAGTTCAGCGAAGAAAAAATAAAAAAACAGTGGCATGATACAGGAGTGTCAACCCAGCTCAATAGACTCATTAGTCAGTCATATGAGTGAGTGACAGATTCATACTTCGCCAAGCACACCATTCCTTCCCACTTGTATCATGTTGTAAAGCACAGAAGAAGAACCAAATGAATGGGGTGGGAGGGGGAAATAGGGATTCTGCAACAATCATATGCACACAACATTTTCTATGGCTGGCTAGTGTCGTTGAATCTAACCAATTGTTGAGCTATTAATAAAACTGCCTGAGTAACTAACCATTGCACACATTCATACAGGGGGTTACAAATCTGTATGTTTACCAAAATGTGTTCAACTAGTCAGTCTGCTGAAGGGAAGGAAGTCCGTCTCTGCTTTACAAAGCATTTACGGACCAGCACCCCTTTCGTAATACTTAATTCATGATACAAGACCTATACGGAGATGGAAACCACCTGGACCGGAATAACGACGCGTGAACCGAACAAAAAAGCCAGGTCAGTAAGGACAGGTGGTAGTTTTGTTCCGGAGGAAAAGATTTGGATGGCATGGGTGTTTGATAGGCAATGGATAATGAGGAATAGGCTAGCAGGAGAAATGAAGCGTGACGTAGGGAATGTTTGGGAACCAAATGGACGGTCACCAGGTCTATGGGGAAGCTTGTTTAGGATTTTTGTATTACAGATCAGGCGGACAACAGTGTGATGCAAACAGCAAAACAAACCTATTTTTTTTAACATGTTTGATAAACCCATTTAAACAAAGTACTGGTCAAAATAAATAGACGTAGAACATAAATGTATAATTTAAATGTTTTTTTATACATCTCAAATAAAGCTTCTTGTAACTGCCAAATATGCCGGAGCGACCATTGTACAGGGCTGGCCAAGCTACCCTGTACTAGATTAATTCCTCAAACCTTTAGTTAGGCACCATACAAAACAGGCAAGCCGAAACCACAGCCTTACCATGTAGAGAACCCCACACACACACACACACACACACACACACACACACACACACACACACACACACACACACACACACACACACACACACACACACACACACACACACACACACACACACACACACACACACACACACACACACACACACACACACTCCATTGTGCCTTCTAGGTTAGCAAGACCCTGCACCTGTTGCTTCACCTTTGAAAAATATATAACATAAATAGCCCTTGGTATTAAAGAACTCAACCGTTTGCATTTAGCTTTTTTCAAATCTTTCTATACCTAATTAACTGATCAAAAGTGAAACAAAAAGGGGCTAGGCTTAAATATGCTTAAGCAGGTCTGGCTTTCCTGGAGCTCACAGTGGATAAACAGAACCATGAAGTACTCTCGTTCGCAGTGGGATGCAAGGGGGGGGGGGGGGGGGTGGAAAAAAGTGACATTCTCAAACTCTTTAGTCTAGGCAAACATATGGCAAGATGTTCAGTCTGCTTTCGCCCCCGTGAGGGTCCAACGATATGCACTCTGTCCAGTCAAACCAGGCACCCTTTGTGTCATAGCAACCATTGACCCCTGGCCAGTGTTGCGTGTGTATTCTGTCCAGCTCCGTGTCCGTCACCTCTCCGCTCACGCCGGGCCGATGCGCCACCGAGCTGTCCTTCTGCAGAACGTGCATCTCCCTGGCCTCCTTGACACCGGGCTCCTCCCGTTTCAGATACTCAGACATAAAAAAGTGCGCGCTGGGGGTCTGCACCCCCGAGGACGTGAGCATGTTACTTTGGAGGTTCAAGTAAGACTGGATAATTTCGTTCCGTGAAAGCTCCTTCCAGTTTGTCTGTTGGAAAGGGTTAGGGTTAGGGGCAGGGGCGGGGTTAACGGGCGGGGCAGAGGCGAAGGGAGGGGCGGCGGCCGGTCCAAAGGTAGGGGCTGAGGGAGGCACCGGGGTCTGGGGCACAATGTTCTCAGTCCTCTTTGTACACTCTGCAGAGTCTGGCACGCCGGCCTCCTCCGTCTGAAAAGGTTCCTTGTGTACCATGGACTTGATCTGGCCCGTCACAGGATCAAAGGTTATCCTGCGTTCTTTTAAGCGCACAGGCTTAACAGTGTCCTCCGTTTTCTGACCATCAAGGTTAACAGCATAGTCCCTCGACCGATACTTTTTCCTCCTCTTTCTCTCCGAGGGGGTGAGAGGTGGTCCGTCCGTCTCCTCGGCGACCACGATGCTGGCGGTGGCCTCGGCGGACGGTCTGAGTTGGGTGGGGCTGTGCTGGGAGGGACGCGGGGAGATCGACGGTGATTCCAGTGTTATAAACGAGTCATGCGGGGGACATTGAGACGAAGAAGAGCTTTGTGAAGTACTGGCCCACTGCGCAGAAGACCTGTAGGAAGGGTGCGGCAGCCTGTTGCCAAGAGGCGATTGGGCTAGCGACGCCGCGGGCTGGGACGAAGGCAGAGGGGAGCCGCGCGGCGTGGGGCTGGGGACACCTTTTGGTGCATATGCAGAAGAGCGCTTGGTCATAGTTTCTTTCACACCCCGGGGACTAGTGGTGACGCCACGTGGGCTTTTAGCTTGATAATATCCTCCACCTCCCGCTCCTCCTACCCCACATCCCCCGTCCTCCATTCTGACCTGCTGCTGCATCACGGCAACCTTGATCAATGAAGAAGTGCTCGGTAGTTTTGCCACTCCGGGGGAGCTGGGGCGAGGCTTTACCGCGTTGACGGGGATCTTGTTGTGTTTGTCATTGTCGAGATGATCCGTCCGCGGCGGTCTGTCAGGAGATGGAACAACCTCCTGCTCGAGCAGCGCCTCGGGACTGCTCGCAGTGCCGTTGGTGAGCGGAGGCGATAGAGAGTGTTCATAAGCCATCCTCGATATCTTTTCTGGCAAGTGCACGCCGCCATCCCTCTGCTCTGCCCGCCGCTTGCGGTTGCTCGATTTCGCCGCTTTGGGCGAGTAAGTGTTATGAACATCGTTTCTGACTTTGACATCCGGGACGCCCTTGCCTTCAACCAAGACGTCAGGGGGGGCAGCAGCTGACGGGGCATCTGTCCGGCAGGGATGCAAGCCTCCGTTTGTAGAGGCAGGAGGGGCCCCGGGTCCACGTGTCGGTGTCTCGGCAGGTCCTGGATCAATCAGCTTCTGCCAGTTCCTCAAGAGCTTCTTAGCACGCTTTGCAAGGTCTTCATTGTTGGTTTTCTTCCGCACATCGTTGATTAACTTTCCTAGGCGAGTTTCCTGTATGTGACCCATACAGAAGAAACCTTTGATTATGATTGCTCCATAAAAAATAAAATAAAAAAAGAATCACAAAGTTTGGGATGGATCTTACCTCAAGTGCTTCTTTGGTGATGGGATACTTTTCCAAATAGGTAATTACTTCCAAGACCGCCACCATATTGCAAATCTGCAGGCAAAAGGATAAAAAACCACCAAATACTGCAAGTGTCAATGCATGTTTTATGCCACCATTAGGATTAAGGTATGAACAACCAAACGGGACTAACAAACCAGCTAGCGTTAACGTGTGTGTTTCATGATCAAATTAGACAAAAACTACTTGAAGGACGGACAATAAATTGGGTGTTCACTGGCCATAAAGCCTCTGAAGCCAATTGTACCATTGTATAACAACAAGAGGGCAAAGCACATCAAAACCACTGGTTGCTTGACCATCTGTAGCAGGAAATGGCATTGTAATTCCCATTTATGTTTTGAACGGCTTTTTCTTTCTTTAAAATATAGCTATCTTGAAAAGAAGATCAAATAAATGTTGTAAATGTATATCAATTCTCTGCGTTGAGAATCATTCTGACTGAGACCAAGACTGAAGCTAAACGTCCGAGTATCAGCAGCTAATAGTGAGCTAGCAGAAGTTAGCTTGAAGTCTTCAGACTGTCGTTTGAAGCTTGTGAACTATGTGTCAACGCAGAAAAGCCCAATATATGTTGTAGCTTAGCATCGCTTAGGGCTGCCTTGTTGAAAGGGTTACATCGAGTCAGAGGTGAAGTCATCTGGAACATTTACATTTACACATTTAACTGTTAGCTAGCATTAGCCGTTAGCAAATACGTTGACGCTGATGTTTGACTTGGATATCAAGCTCGCGACTATTTCCTGGAACTCGGCTAAAGTAACCCGCCGCGCGCTCCCACAGCCGTTACCGCCGGTAACATCTACCGCCAACAAGGGATGCGACCTCAGCTTAACAGGCGAGTTCATGAGCATATCAATTAACATCACCAAACTTTAAATGTATTGAAACCAATATCGCTACAGCGAAACCGCTCTCTTCCATGATATAGGCCTATCCCGTTTACTGGGGCTAACCGATAGCATGCTAGACGCAAATGCGGCTAAAGTGCCCAGACGCTAACCATGGTAACGCTGTTGCTAGCGTACGAGCTGTCATCTCAAATAGCCCAACGTTATGCCTTCGGGGATAACCCCAACGTCGAACAACTCTTCTGTACTGTAGTGTCGTGTACAATGCAGAACGTGTTTACTTCAATCTTAGCTGATTTGCAGCTGGTTTGCTAATAGCCTAACATGCATGAGTTTAGAGGGGCTGTAGGCAAGCTAACGTTAGCTCGCTAGCCTACTTACATTGCTGTGACTGTCGACGGCCTTCAGCAGCCGGTCCCTCATCTGCTGCGGAGTTGCCGAGACCGTTGTCATTGCCTGTTCGGTACGACCCGGAGGATGGGGAGGAATCCTCCAAAATGAAAAATGTTGAGGCTTTAGAGACTCAAAAGCCCGTTATGAAAGTGTGCCGAGCAGCATAATTCTTGCCGATTCGCGTTAAGGATCGGTAATGTGTCACATGGAGTGTGAGATGTGCCCCGTATTTACCGTCGACGTCCGCCTGCTCGGCGCTCTAGTAAACCACTACGAGCTGCTGGATTTTGACGGCCTCGAGTTGCATTCTGGGATGTGGTGAGTGTCTCTGACGTGGGCACGTAGGCAAGTAAATATCACCGCTGCTGCTGTTCGCCAAGCAGGTTCGCCCCCAGAGTTCACCCACACTCTCGGGGGATGCCAGTTGCAGAAGACCGCTCTAAAACGAGTTGTTTCTAGGCCAATTTTGTCGTAGTGGCATTTGCATCAGTGGCCATATGTTGATGCCACTAAACAAGTATGCATATTTGGTTGGCCACAGTGTTCATGGTATTGTTTACAGAAAAACAACTATCACTCACTGTCAATATTCGTACATGAGACAAAAACATGATTAGTTGAATATCCGGACAAAACTTAATAGCCAACCTAGCGAAATAAATATATTTGCACTGCAATTGCCTTCAGGGTGGTAATAATATACATTTATTATTATTTTTCTTTCATCCAGCAGATGGAGATATTGCCCATATTTATTCCCAAAAGTGATAGGGATATACTACTGTATTTATTCCCACATTCATTACAATTTACTAATATACATCTATAAAGATATATATGGTTTATTTACAATCTCAAAATTACAAAATCAATACAGCCATTGCAAGATACAGATTTCAGGAAAGTCTGCTCATCATGTCAGCTTTATTTAATCTCAATTCATTTACAAATAGTAATGCAAAGGTACAAAGACTGAAGCCTCGACACAACGAAAACGGATACAACAGAAGGCTGTTTCACCTTCTTTGAGCACACATATACGGCCAACTTCATCAGCACACAAATATACGGCCAAGATTTTGAATAGTCTGATTTTACATTTTACAAATATAAAAAGCACATTTTGAAGAACGCATTTAATCCATTAATTTTTAAAGGGTTGGTTAAAAAAAGTACAGATTTGCCAAGCTGTGCTGCAGAACACTACATTTTGCATATTCGAAGAACATATCAGTGTGTCCTGTTGCTTATACACTACAGGTGTAGTACACTACAAGTGTAGTACACTACTACAGGTAAAGTACACACTTGTTACCACAGTAAGTAAAGAGCATTCTGCTTAGAAAAGCAGCACTGTACTCAAAATGAAAACACATTGTATAACAATTTAGCTGCCATCATATGAGGCTTAAATCAGCGTCCTGCTGTCCTCAGAATGTAAATATTTCATAGCCGTTTGTCTAATGTCCCTTGTTAATGTTGAGCTTCTCAGACAAACTGTACAAGTGGACCTATATATTGTAGATACAAGCATGATTTGTCCTCCACGTGACCTATGTACTTTGACTTTGAGTTATTTTCTTACTGTTGAGTTTAACAGCAAGAAAATAATCAAATAATTCAAAGTATTAGTGAAATACTAATTCAAATAGAAATTATATTTTTATGTGTAGTAGGTAGGATATAAGTAGGCTAGATGTGTGTTAAGAAAATATTATTCCTATAGTAATAGGGGATATCTCAGTATGATATTTAAACATAGGAAACATTTTAAAGGGATAATTAACTTTGGCTTTTTTTCTTCTTTTACATTAGCAGACCGGGCTAATATCAGAATCTATTGTATAGCTTCTCAATGAATTTCACTATTGGACAATTTGAAATTGCAAAAATGTGTGGAAAAAGTACAGAAAAAGTCTGAAATAAAGTAATATAGGATTTTGGTCTTCCCTCATACATAGATGAGATCAAATTCATACCAGCAATGACCATAAACATATAACAGTGTCTTGTAAACCTGAACAGCCTCTTGGAGATTTAAAGTTTATTAGAAGATAATGCCTGTGCCTGTACCAAAATACAGTTTGTCTTTGCAACAAATAACGGCCAAGCAATTTTAGCATTAGAGGGTCTGGACGTAACATTTCAACTGTTTGAAATATATATTTATACTTTATACTACAGTCTGTAAACATTGTCATGATACCAAGAAACACCTGAACACTAATGCATATTAAGGTGGCAGTAACAGGCAAAAGATAAGCAATAATAGTTGACTACATAATCACAAAAAAAACTCTCAAGTATAACAGAACAAAGGGGTAAACAGGCCGGTGAGACATATCCTACAATACCTCTTCAAAATGTTTAGTTCACCAGAAAAAAAAAATACATTAAAAAATAAAATACAAAAATGAAATACAAACTGCAGCAATAACATATTGCTGCACAATCAGTAAGGTATCAGTGCATTTTCTTCACTTTAACATCATTGCACAAAGAAGCACAAATAACATTGTTATTAGTCATAAAGATATATATATATATATATATATATATATATATATATATATATATATATATATATATATATATATATATATATATATATATATATATATATATATATATATATATATATATATATCTTTTTCCATTACATAAGCACATACATTGTAGTGTGAAAAGGAATACGTACCAAATCATATAATTTACATCTGCATGGAAAGCCTGAATGGCATATTTCTGATGCCTTTGACTAAACATTGCCAATACATGATGCTGTGCCAAGATTTGACCAATCATAACAAAGCCTGAATATTTAAGACACGTACTATTCAGTCCACCACTTACTCCTGTAGTTTAAAAGACAGTCAAATAAAGTAAATGATAACATAGCCAGAAAAGGGAAATATTGGCTTATATGTTAAATTTCATGCACCGACAAAATCAGAATTACATTTTTTTTTGTTACAGGAAAACATGTATGCACTCATTCTAAAGAGGAAAAAAGGTTACACAATTTAAATTACAATTAAATAAAAAAAAGGACTGAAGAAAACGTAAAAAAGTATTTGCATGCCTAACCACTCCCTTTCATTTATATATATCTTTTGAATATTTTTATTTTTTCCTTGTTGAAGGGTCTGAATGTTTGGCAGACTGTAGTAGAATTTTTGAACAGGGTAAAATATTGTTCTAGATTACACTGCAGTGTAACAGCAACTTAAAATCAGGCATCTTTTTTATTCTTTTAAAATGATTCCACATTTTTTAAGACTTGTGACTACATTTTGAATTATTGAAAGATGTTGTATGATATGGTATAACAAATATCATACACTCTGGTACACAAGCTTATGACGAGTACAGGAAGGTATTTAAGTTTTGAATTAAGTTATGAAAGAATTCATACATTTTATATTATATTATATAATTATGTTCAGTTTATATTGAAGGCCGGTCATGTTGCAACACAGGAATATGACCAATGTTATTTTCTACAATAAAAATAGATTCTTGCAAACTTCTATCCAAACAGTTTAAGGGGACCGATTTCCCAAAATGTTCTTATATTAAATCATCTTACCGAAATAACAAAAAATACTTGCTGATTATGTACAAATTTACCTATTTTATATATATATATATATATATATATATATATATATATATATATATATATATATATATATATATATATATTATACACATGTATATATTTTTATATATGCCTTTTTTAAAAAATACTTTTTTGTTTCCTTGTTTTTTAACAAGGCAAGTGAGGTAAAATATAGGGAAACACCTTTGAGTACACCTAAATTCATAGTGGAGGGAAAATTAATTTAACATCATGACGTTTCCAAGTTTAGAAAATAAAGTGCAATGCCAAATCCAGAAAAGCTAATTGAGTGTAAACCAATGAAAAACCGAGGTACATGATGTGGAAAAATTTATGAATTGGATGAAATCAAAGAGCCTAGAAATAAATCCCAATGAAACCAAAAGGCTTTCAAATCACAGAGTGGAGAAATATGTCATGCATGGGAAAGCATTGAAATGTTTATATGTTCCCATAACGAAGACAATGATATTAGGTTTGAAGACGAGACATACCAACGAACAACTGGCTGAGAAGATGGCTTCAAATAATCAAAAAAAATGGGCCTGTTGTGAATGTTTCTTTGTTCCTATAGTACCAAACAGGTTGATAATCAGATGAAAAACAGAACTTGATTATGCATTATTTTTTACCAATGCTGCCCCACAAATGTAGGCAGCCCAACTGTATTTGTAATGAAACATGATACACCATTAAAGTAAAGCCAAACTATTTGAAAATTATATTGGAACTGTTGTTTTATCTCCTATGCTTCATATATCCCATATATAATTCGAAGGCATTTGTTAAGTCTACATTTGTTCTGCCTCATATTCCGAAATAATTTGATTATTTTGCATATGCATGATTATGCAGGATAAAATTATCTACTTCCTTTGGAAATTCATGAAAAATAAATTTCATTTAAAGTCCAAAGGACAATGACTTCCGACCGCTGACAAAAAAAAGGTTAACTAAACAG
Organism: Gadus morhua; assembly: GCF_902167405.1. Classification (NCBI taxonomy): domain Eukaryota; kingdom Metazoa; phylum Chordata; class Actinopteri; order Gadiformes; family Gadidae; genus Gadus; species Gadus morhua. Next base: position 20,895,050 of record NC_044055.1, on the reverse strand, counting down.
TGCATGAAGATTTTCGTCTCTGGTCTTGTGCAGACCTATTCATAAACGGTGTTTGAAAGGGAAAACTCAGTCATCTAATAAGGCAGAGACAGGCAAGCACAGTGATCTCATGCATAACTGAAGAAACCAGGTCTGAAGTCTCTTTCCATTTAAACACACAGAGGAGCTCCTTTGAGAGTCAAGATATTTCTTTTCAGGAAATTGTTTAAAACAAAACCAATTCAACCTGACAGGCCACACCACATAGGCACGGAATGGATGATAATAACGTAATCAAACTTTAACAGGAAAACACACACTAGGACGGACAAATACACCGACGGACAAACTGATTTGGCACGGAACGAGATGCAGTGGGTAATGAAAGAGACGAGCACACCACAACAATAGCAGGTGTTCCAATGCTATTTAAAAAAGGGGAAGGTGAGAGGTAATCTAAAGTATCGGCAGCTCGCTCTGGGCATGCCAGCAAGGGAAACACCAAGCTGCCTTATTAAATATGTTTTTTTTAAAGCAAACTCCCTTAAAATCAACGTGCACGCAAAGGTCTACATTAAAATCTCAAAAAATAAACACGTGGGGGTATTTTTTCTTTTTTTAAACACATACTAACATACATATCTATATATTCCATGTTCTATAATTGCGAGATCCGCTATCCCCGATATCTTTTTTTTTACCTCCATTCTGGTCAACATGTCCAATAAAAGAAAAAGACAATCTGTGTTGTTCCCTTGTGTCCCCCCCAAGCCTGCTCACCTTCTGGGTAAGACTGAAAGGGACTCAACGTGGAGTGGATATCCTCTCCTCCTCCATCTCTCCCCAGAGGTCCCCAGCGGTCCCCAGCTGTCCCCGGCGGTCCCAAGCGGTCCCAAGCGGTCCCCAGCGGTCCCCAGCGGTCCCCCGTCCCACTTGCTTCCCCCAGGCGCTGTTGCAGGCTCCTCCTCAAGCCAAAACAGTCGGGGGTCTGGTCCGGGCGTGAAGAAGGAATGGAAAAATAAAAAAAAAACATGCTCGGGGGATGGTGTGTGTGTGTGTGTGGGGGGGGGTGTTAGAGGCGGTCGAGGCGAAATGCGTCCTCGGTGGCGGGGTCGGTCAGGATCATGTCCGGGTCATTGAGCATGTGCAGTCCGTCCAGCGTCAGCGGGTCGATCTTCAACTCGTCTAGGGGGAACGGGGAGTCCATGTCGAAGCTGATGTCCGTGGACAGAGAGGAGATCAGGTCCTTGGGCAGGCCTGGGGGGGACTCGCCGCTCACTGCAGGGCCATCAGAAACAACTTTAGTCACACACCTGTGAACAACATGCTCTTCACTTAGACATATAAGCATAGACGCTGCATTGACTGCTTCAAGCCGTTGGTGCAATATGTCAACGTCGCCGCCATGTTTGTGGGGCCAAGACTGGCCTTTAAATGAATACTAGTAAACAGAGGAGGATAAAAAGCACTTACCTTTTAAGGTAATAGTGGTTAAGTGGTTCTACATACAAGTTATGTTGTTCTACATACATTTTTAAATCCTATTATATATATACAAATATGGTATTACTAAAATAAAAACGACTCATTGAAATCGAATGACAATGTTAGATGTTATCGGATAGTGCTTTTTATCCAGAAGAACCCTGACCCAGTTTACTTGCTTTACAGGCCAGTCTTTGCCCCTCCAATAGCATGGTCTCCTCTTTCAGGGCACGAATAGAAGACCCAAATCAGTGAAGATATCACATGTTGAGCATCGACCATGTGCCCTGGTACATAAAGGTAGCAGCCGCATAACTGGTGTGATCATTGTCTCCTGCCCATAGATATATTAAGCAGCAAGTTAGGGGTTAGGCATGTAAACACCAACTACACTACTCTTCACCCTGCTCACCATTACTTCAGCATATGGCCTTCACAGAATGTAAATGAAGGTGGTGATTATTCTTTTTAATATATTATGAAGAGAGAAGGAAACAAAAGCATTTCTAAAAGATTGCTATTGTTTTTATGATCACCATAATTGCTGCATTGCAGAACAACAAACAGCTGGGCGCATCACATTATTATGAGATGACCTAAAATAGGTTTTGTGGGAAATAAAAATCAGGTTTTCTTTGGAGGATTAATAAAACGCCTGGGCTCACTTTAAAACCTTGATGTAAATGTATAATTAATTTGACAAAACGTCTGTTGGCCCGGAGACGCGGCAGATTGTTTGGGTATTGATCATGTGTGGGGGCCGTGGCTTCAGAACACTAGGCCTCTGCTTCCCCCGTCTCCCTCGATGCTGCTTCTCATGTGCAGTCCTGAATGAACCAAGCTGATTGGCGGAACATCACCTGTGAGGATGATGTTGGGGATGTTGCCATGGCTACTGTAGCCCAGCTGCTGCAGGTCTTGCTGGTTGCAGTGTCCGGCGGTCAGACCCATCATGGCTGCCTGCGTGTAGTTGAGGGTGGAGGCCTGGCTGTACAGACTGTTGGAGCCTATGGGGCTCTCCATCATGTTGAACTGCTCAAGCTGCCCAGGTCACACACACACACACACACACACACACACACACACACACACACACACACACACACACACACACACACACACACACACACACACACACACACACAGCATTACGAGTTGAACTACAACAAGCAATTTTCTCATGGCGAGGAGGCCTGGTCCTGAGATCCGGTTCTGTCATACCAGTATTGCTAATGGCATGTCTAAAGCAGTCTAATACGGCCTATTGGGTAACATTTGTTTGTATTAATGCAATGCATAATGCACATCACATCAAAACTAGACTCATGAGACTAGAGGTAGATGTGGAAGTGGATTTATTGAGTATTAGTCGACTAATATTGACCTCATAGTAGAGGACTAGTGGACTAATAGCCACTGTAAACCAACTGAAGAGGCAGTTTGTTGAGGGGTTACCTGTTGTGAGAGAGCACTGGTCTGCCTGGATGTGAGCTGCTGTTCGTAGAGGTCAGCAAAAACACTGCCCAGTATGGAGTTATGCTGTAAACAACAACAACAACAACAACGGGACCAGCCCCCCAACAATCTGTTAGAGCACAAAACAGATTAAACCAGACATTTTGGATTCTACACTGAGGCTTTTTGAGAACGTACATGAAGGAAAAAAAAATCTCTTAATCATCCATAATTAATATCATTGTTAGTCATTATTTAATATGAATATTAAATTACTTTAACAGAGAACAATGGGCAAAGAGAATAATAAAGAGCAGTGAAGCACAGCTGAAGCAACAATCCAAAGTCCTGTCGCTTTCTTAATCGAAGAAGGAAATCAAATATTAAAACATAGTGCGCTGCAAGTGCAACAAGCATGTCTTCACAGATGGAATATTCAGAGAGCAATACGGCGGTAAACAGAACTTGCTGTTTGTGCAAACAATAACATACATGTAACATTACATGTCTAATCACAGAGCAAACAGAGAAGACAACAAAAATACATTAATATATCGATTCAGATATATTAACAGATCGATAAATGGCTCTCCTAATTAGCTGATTCGTCTCAAAAAGTCTGAACTGATATGAATGTAATCCATGTCTCCTTTCCCCTGATATTCATCAAACATGTCCGTACACTAGCTGAAATCAGCACACAACAACACCACCATCCAAATATACATAAAGAAATATTTATCTTAATTAAGAATGAAGCCAAAATGAACACCAACCAGTTCTCCAAACCGCTGATCTGTTGGGTTGAAAGGCAAACATTTCTACAGACGTTTCCTATTCAAGGAAGAATCTGCATAGATCCGCATGCGAACAAATTCCCCATTTTCATTTTGGCCTTCTGAATGTAGAAGTAATTCGATTACATTGTTCGCCTCCGCTCCTCCCTCTTCAAAACCAAATTGTCTGCTCATTCCACGTCCCCAAAGGGGAAGGGAGAACTAATAAAGCTTGGTGTGTCAGTTCTAGGATTACCCTGTGTAAAACGATCAAGCCTGGGTTAACTTCAATTCCACATGGGTAGGAGCTGATAAAAATATACACAAAACAATGGGCATGTTTCCAATTACACAAAACATGGTTCACATTCTCGTTTACTGTACTGCACTATTGAGATCCATACCGACCAATCACAGAAATTCTGACACCGATAACAGGTGCCTCTTGATTGAACCTGTTACAGTAAAACTCATTCACATCATATTTTGTGTTGTGATGGCGGTGCTCGTCAAAAAGGAGAGGCAGTAATGGACCTGATTGTTAAAGTAAAAGAAATACTAATTATCATCCATAAATACATGCCATTTGTAACAGGCTTTTATCTACATGGTCTTGTAATACCCTGAGGGCATACATACTTCTAGAATAGTCTACGGCCACAAGTGTGTACCGCTGAGCCTCGGGATCTTGAACACAAACCAGGTCAGACAACGGATCATGAGTTTCTCCCTCTACCCGAAGTCTCAAAGAGCCCCTACAGCAGCCCTGGGTCCGACCAGAGCCCTGGGTCAGCCTTCCCACGTTACCAAAAGAGAACAACAACAAGGTTTTTGTGAAGACTGTAGCATCTGCTATAGAAGGATTTCAACACAACAGACCATCTCAACAACAGGAGAGAAAGTCACCGGAACACACTTAAAGCATTGCTCAACATCAACAGAGATACACACACAGACACAGACACAGACACACACACACACACACACACACACACACACACACACACACACACACACACACACACACACACACACACACACACACACAGCGTCTAACATAGAGACTGGGGGCTGAGGGAGGCTGAAGGGGGCGCGGGGGGGGTTGTATTGTGGATACAGTGCGGAAACCACAGAAGCAGTGACAGCAGGCACACACACCCACTGCAGTTTCAGTGGGAGCGACTGGTTTGGCCAGACCTGGGCAAAATGACGGTACAAATCAAACCAAGAGGCTGTAAGGTCCCCATGATGAATAAGGGATAGTGCTTTATATGACCAGTGTCTTTTTGTTTTGCCCAGATCTGCTGGTGGAGAGAGCACATAAGAGCAGCAACAACAGCAGCTTAGATGGAGAGCCAGAATAAGCAGGGGGGGGGGGGGGGGGGGCCCTCTTAACTGCAGTGACGGATGAGAAGGGGCTTGTAGTACATACTAGAGGTGGTGGTGGTGGTGGGGGGGTGGGGGTGGGGTCAGGGGTCAGCGCTACACACTCCCTTACTTGAGGCGAACCAATGGGCGAGAAGCCTTGGTTGGAGCTGGGGGAGGTAGGAGACTGATTGGCAGAGGAGCCCAGCCTGCTGCGGTACTGGTGCAGAGAGGAGGCCTGGGACAAGCATGGGGACAGGCTCTTCACTACGTTCAACGCTTCACATCTGCCGGCCAATCTGATCACGCCGTCATGGTTTAAGGAAATGAGTTTACAATGTTGATCTAAAAGGTGGCACTCACATTGTAATCCTCCTCCCAGTTTTGCATGAACTGCTTTAAAAACAAAAACAACAAAAAGGTATTCTTAAGAATCTAGGATGATTCCATGGTTATGCACATTGTCTGTTCAGACATTGTTTTAATCAACTCAACTAAAGAAGAAAAAAAATGAGGTACAGGTAACTACTGCCAGGAAAAGTCACCTTTTAGCTATCAAGTAGACGGAAATTATGAGGCTAATGACTCTACAAAATTTTACTACTGACTTGGACGATTTTTTACAAACGCGGTCCGGAAGGTTTATCAAACAGGACTGATTATCTATCTCCACTTCAAGGTCAACCAGACCACAACCCGAACATTCCTAATCTATGGATAGATTAGGTACCAGCATACCTGTGAGGGGATTGTACTATACGTTAAAGGTCTGCGTGAACATGCATACAGCTGTCATGGCAGACTTTTGTCTTCTGATGAGGATTCTGAAGAATGTGATTCAAATCCCTTACAATTTCTAAAAAACACAACATCACAAGAGGTGTACTCAATGTAAAAACTAGAGAGGACCAATAAAAAACATTACTTAAATAATGTAAATATTTAAAAATATAAAAAAATGTTCTGGTATATATTTATGTTCTTTGTGTGGTCTGCACTCACTGTGTTGATGTCCATAGTAATGCTGCTCTGCGTCGACGTCTGACTTCCTGTAGTGGAGGCGGAGCTCTGGTTCTGGACCAATGAGGAGGGGAGCTGAATCAGGCCTGTCTGCTGGAGATGACAACACAGCTCTTATACAGAAACAGACTCTACATGTGACGGAAGACATTCTGTACTGTTGTGAAGCTTATTAAAGAGGACAGGTACTAAACAAAGCTTTTCAACTTAATCAACAGCAATATTCAATTAAATAATTTGAATAGGGTTGGAAGCACCAATGTTTGATGGCACATTATGGTTTGCCTTGTTACATCAACAGAATGAGCCCGACCATTCATTAGCTTTGAAGTCATAGTATGGATAAAACTTCAATTCATGGATGATTATAATCCAACAACATTTTCCCCGCTGATTCTGTGTGCCATTACCCAGCAGTGTGTGCTTACTGGTGGGCTCTGGTTGGACTGGGGAGAGGTCTGCTGGCTGAAGAAGGCATAGTCAGAGAGCTGTTGCTCCAAAGCCATAGCGTTGATGGCGGCCTGGAGGGAGCAAAGGTAGAGGGGCTGGGAGTGGGTTTATCGAAGGCCCCTGATGGTGGAGTGTTTCCCCCCATTGAGACTGTGTGTTGTGAAGATGGTTGCACGAGTGGAGGAATGTGAAATTGTCTGTCTTGTCGGGATGGGCAGAATGGATGGCAGATGGACAGTGTTTTAAATATGCTGATGAAATATGGACAGAAAGTTGTTGACATAGTCGGAGAGCGTTCCGATTTCTCAAGCGTAGTGTGGCCATGGATTAAAGAACGTAGTTCAAAAGTTTCAATATTTATTATTTGGTTTTAATCATTTAAATTTAAATCAATTGTAACATATTCCTCCCTTCAAACACACGAGTACGAGTGTCCCTGACCTGAGTGAGTGATAGCGGAGGGGACAGGTTAGGGGACAGCTGGAGGCTGTTGGGGTCTATCGTGTTGAGGATGAGGGGAGCCATGTCGTCCTGGCCCGACTGCGTCACCATTGAAACCACCGGCTGGGAGTTCAGACCCGCTGGAAACATAGGGAGCAGGAGACACCATGAAGGGTCAAAATAAATACAAAAAATTACACTTGAGATATAGCATATTCCAGCCGTTGACAAGAACATGTTGCATAGTGTTTTATACTTTTTGTATATTGCGTTCAAACCTTTTTGATATATTGTGTTTAATTTGGCGTCTTTGAGTGTCTAGAAAAGCGCTAAATAAATTCAATGCATCATTAATATCTCAAAATCTCTTTATATTTCGACATTGTGGCTGTGGCTGCTTTTCAAGTGTTGATTCCTGAGTCAAGATGGCCGTGTGTGACGCTGCTATATTAAGTCTGCCGTGGCGCTAGAGACGGGTGAGCGAGCGCGGCGTGTTACTCTGCGAGGCGGCGGCCAGGTTCCCCATGCTGTTGGAGGTGGCGAGCGGGCTGGCCCCGCCATCGTCCCCGTCTAGCGGCGTGGGCAGCGGCGGGAGGAACTGGATGTTGCTGAGGTCGGGCAGCGACCCCCCTGAGTTGTGGGTTGCTGGGATCAGGGAGTTGGAGCGCTCCTGGTCCGGGGAGGGGAATATACTGGAACAAAGGAGGGGGTGGTCACCATACTGACAGACAACACCAGCATATACTCCACTTATATTTGCCTAGGATGGTAAAATAAGTAATAAACGAAGATGTCCCCATAATTTTGTTCCCCTTTAATATGTTAACTACAAAGACAAAAGGACTATCTACAAACTAAAAATGACGTTAACCTTTGAACTACAAAGCATGCCGTTCTTCCTATTTAAAAAACGGCGTGCACCTGAAATAACCCAAGAGAGTTTCAGGCACACCTTAAAAAACGTCTGCTGCTCCCGTTGGTTGAAAGTGAATCTGATGCAACCCACCTTTGACAGTCATATCTCTCAACGGATTTACCAATGAGGAAAGGGACAACGGATGAGTCTGGACATGTCAAACAAGTGTGATCTCATGCAAAAAACAGAGAAGACACATTGCACGCATTTGCAGAATCAGTTGTTGTTAACCATGATCCGTATATTTGGCTCGTCAGGTACCACCGAGGGTTGTTCTTATCCAACTCCCTCACACAAGAGAGGCAAAGCCGCACTCACTTGATCCCTGGCACCTTGCAATGCTTGGATCTCGAGATGGAGTTCTGAAAAGAAATCCAAGCCCGTTTGAATACGAGTCCACCACACGTTATGTAACTTTTCTTATGGAGGTGTTAATGGAGGTTATCATGCCTTCTTGCAGTCCCAGCTCTCTTCCCCTCCTTCATCAGCCTCTTGTTTCATATCCTCTGGCCCGGGGACGGGGAGCAGGAGCACTGCAGGGAGGAGACAACGTTCTGATTGATTAACACCACTGTTATCGATGTCTTCCCCAATTGGACGACACTGACTCGTCTTCTCTGACTCATAGTCTCTGGAAGAATAAATAAAAGTAAAGTCAAGTGAATAAAAGTATTAGGATTAAAGGAAAACCCAACACCCTGTACACCCAAACACTCCCCGCCCACAGCATTCTGAATAGCTTCTGGCCGCTTCTGATAAACACAAACTCTATGTAGAGGCAGGGCTTCATCGCTGCTCAAGCCTTTGCAATCCAAAAGTCCTCCCACTCACTACAATTAGACGGCTTGATCGACGTTACCGGTTGACCTCAAACGGCCCGCGAAAGGCTGGTATGGAGGGCAATTGGAGCCCATATTTACATCTTATCCTACGTTTTCTTTTAAACTTTTCTCATTAAGGCTGAGATGTGGACCAGTACTTAACCCACTGCCTCGGTTATCCTCTATAATAAGTTGTATTTTTTTTTGTTTTCATGCAAAGGTAATCATTACATTTATTTTAATTACACAAATGGTACAGTTCAAAGAGAAACAAAATATATATGCATGATAATACCATAAGAGATTCATCAAAAAGGTGATTCATCAACCCCACCCTAAGAAAACGGGTTATCAATCCACTTCCTGTTGCCATTAGTGCTGACATTCCCGGGACTGATAGAGGGCTCTGGGAGGATCCTGCTTCTGTCTCCCAACAAGTCATCGGGCTGCCGTCTTCAAAGCCCCGCACTAACCCCCTTTCATCCCACACCGCAGAGCACTCTATTCACTGAGCACTAAGAGCAGATCATAAGGAAGCACACCAGCAAACCCCGACACCAACACATCCCCCCTCTGACAGCCCAACACCGCCAAACACAAGACCTCTGTATCATCCAGCGGGAGGGAGGAGGATAACACACACATAACAAGCAGACGCAGTCCACACTGGTGGATCAGAGGACGGCCCCCCCCCAAAGCGGGCCAAGTCACGCGCGTGATCATTCGAATGCAATCTCTTAAGGCTTTCCCAAGACCGCACCTCGTTTGGGCTGCAGCTCCTGGGAACCGCCCACGAACACGGCCTGCTGCCCCGCCGGCGCCAGCGTGCTCTGGTGCAGCGCCGAGTCCGAGTTGGTCCTGCGACGCAAGGAATGAAACCAAATGAAATAAATACCCAAAGAGAAATGACCTAGATTACACAGCAGCAGTCAATGGGCGACCAAGGACGCACGCCAAGCATGCAAACATGGTGCACTTTAATGGGTTCCTTACATTAAGCAGACTACATCAAATGGGCTGTGTTTGTATGAGCCAGCCTATTTAAACAAGGCCCTGTGCAGATTTAAGACCAAACAGGTCGAGTACAGTCATGTGGCTACAAGCTGAAATAACAAGATCTTTATTAATCCCAGATGGGGAATGAGGGTGTCATAGCAGAATGTACAGGGCAGAAAGAATAGATGCAGACAAATGTAAATGTAAATATCAAAGGGTCGTCTTACCTTCTCCAGCTGGTGTCGGGTGGAGGGGAAAGATACACAGCTCCGTACGGACAGCTGTCGATGTGCGCGCGCCAGTTAAGAAAAGACAGCTGGACATTCAACATGAATATGTTTAATTTGTAGCATTCATGAGTGCACACATAAGTTCTTGAAAATGTGTGAGGATAAGTTAAGATGTAAAGTAACCACTTAAGGGCCCTTTGAGGATGGTATCATAGATAGACAACAATGAGGTTCCTTTGTGAATGCCATTAAAAGACGATTAAAAACATCCAGAGTAAGATAAGGAGCTGATTAGCTCCAGCATTGACGTGTCATGATCCATGACAACACGTGTTTAAAGGATATTTGGCGTCCATGTTTATCGAGCGCCAGGGGTTTCCCGTGCGGCGGGGCGTTGCGGTTCCTGTCCCGGTACACGCGGTCCACCAGGCCGTGGTGTCGCGTGCTTCTGCTCGTGTCTAGATCAGAGTTCTGGAACGGCATCTGAAAGAAGAGGGGGTGAGTCAATAACACAGTTATGACTCATTATGTTTTAAGTCTTGAGTCATTTAGCAGACGCTTTTATCTGAAGCTGCTCACAGTGAATTCGGAAAGATGTTACGAGCAGTCAGGCGTCTTTAAGGGTAAGTCTACGGGACAGGCCGCGGTCCTTGGGAATCAAACACGGTACCTTTCACCATCCTGCTCCCTTTATCCCTAGCCACTATAAACCTTGTATCAATAGTAAAGATGACATTCATGGAGTGGTTGTGCTGGGGTTTATTTGCTCCGGGGGAGGGGGGGGGGGGGGAGACCATGCAGGGTGCCTCACCTGGAAGCCCACGTCCACAGCACTGTTTCCAATCTGGTTGACGTTTGGTAAAGACCCTCCATAGTACTGCCCGCGGTTCTGGCCCAACTGCAAGTACTGGCTCTTCTGCAACTGCAGCTAGAGGAGTGCGAGACACAGGAACAGGATCAGTGGGGGGGGGGGGAGACATCAACGTGAGGCCGTTTCTGCATTGCATGCAAAGCATGTCAGCGGAAAGTACAGATATTTAAAGCTGTGCTTTCTCGTGCGCATTATAACACAACAACGTCAAAATACACCTTATTACATGCACTCTGACTGAAAAATTTAATTTATTAGGTCAATGTACGAATTGAAGCATGGGCACTTCATATACTGAGGACCGTTTTTGAACAATGGCAATACTAGAATATCCAAAATATCTCATACACACATACATTTATTTATTCACACAATTTAGGCAGAATCACTTTCAGTTATTTCATTGGGCTAGAATAATAACCCTTAATAAAACCCTTTCTTTAGTTATTAACACAAAACCGACTACAATATGTCATATTGCCACCAAAAGTTGACAGAATACACAAAGGCGTTCGCTATTCATTGAAAGTCGTCAAGGTATTCGTCCCTCTGTAGTCCCCAGGAAACAATTAAAATGATTAAAACCAAAAAGACAAAACCCGAGAACACTGGCTTTGATCTCCCAGTCAAGCAGCTCTTGCTGATAAGGTATTCCCATGCACTGCGCTCTGCTCCCATATCTCCTCTGTCTTCCCCCGGCCTCTCCCCTCATTAGTGCTCCTCACCGTCCTCCACCGAGGCCGTCCTTCAGGACGACTCCGGCCGGGACCAGCTGTCGTTGAGCCAGTGAAAGGGAAGACGTCTGTTGACCTTAACGTAACAATCATCTGGAAGCTCTCACACACGTTTTCTCCATGGAGCTGCATCTGCCACCAACAGGGCCATATATGTATATTATAAACACTCTGATGCCTATATGGATAGATGAGCAAGGGATTTGATTATTGTGTTAAACATAAGGGCTGTAGGGAGGGAGAGGTCGACATGAGGCAGAACTGAGGAACAATCCAGAACCATGAGGAACGATAACAGCTATAACGTTATGCTCACACATTAGACCCTCGACCCAGACTCTGATTTCCCCAATGCCTTGAGCTCACGGCCACGGCTGCTGAAATTGAATCTTGTCATTTGAACTCCACATTGAATGTTGGGCATTGGCATAAAAAAATAATCTAATAATAACGGCAGTAAACCGGCATGGCTTGTGTATTCCGACAAGCTCCTAATCCCACAGTGACGGGCGCTTTAGACTTTTTAATAGGGGACGGGTTCATATGTTTTGGTGTTGGCACAGGATTTAATATGGAGACATTTACAGATCAGGACCAGGGCAAACAAACTAACCAACTGCATAACTTTAGATACTTTAGCACAGAGGGATAGGTTAGGGACCAGCAGAGAGAGAGCGAGAGGTATAGAGAGGTAGATAGAGGTAGAGCGAGAGAGAGAGAGAGAGAGAGAGAGAGAGAGAGAGAGAGAGAGAGAGAGAGAGAGAGAGAGAGAGAGAGAGAGAGAGAGAGAGATATAAAGAGAAAGATAGATAGAAATATAGATAGAGAGAGCGAGAGCGAGAGCGAGAGAGAGAGATGAAGAGAAGATAGATAGAAATATAGATAGAGAGAGCGAGAGCGAGAGAGAGAGAGAGAGAGAGAGAGAGAGTCAGAGAGGCTCAGAAACGCCACGCATGAATCACACTTGAACACCTTTCACACACTTCCACCAGTTTCATCACCTGACTTAGTCACGCTCGACATTTCACACATTCGACTTAGAAGGAGACGGTACGTAGCTTTCACCGTAATAACCACTCACATGGAGTTTAATGTTGCCCATGTGGCTGTACCCCAACCATAACAGAAACAACAACAACAACAGTGGTGAACATGTGAGGCATTGTAGGTGCCATCCTAGACAATGAGGGGTGGAAACAGACTATACAAAGCAAACAACAACCAAAACGACCAGGAAAAGTGACAGAAACAGGTTTTAGAGACTACTCTAG
>NC_044055.1:20872240-20877240 GCF_902167405.1 Gadus morhua | reverse complement strand
CTCCCATGCACACACAGGCGTACACATACACTGCACACATACACATACACTGCACACATACACATACACATACACATACACTGCACACATACGCTGCATGTATGCATACACAGACACACGCACACACCCACACCCACACACACACAAACACACACACACACACACACACACACACACACACACACACACACACACACACACACACATGCACACACACACACACACATGCAACATACATATAGACATAGACAACAAAGCATGAATAAATACAGACATACACACACACAGAAAATATTTGTTGTTATTGATGTTTAATGAAGTAAATCACAAATGTAAAATGTAAATATACTCAATTAAAGAGGTCCGTTGAACAAAATGCTTTATGTGTTATAAAAAAAAACTATGGACTTCACTCTTGGCGACATGCAAGTATTTATATTTAGACGATCTTTTTTAATCATTAGTGCTGCCATGAATAAATGCTGCTGGTTTTACTTCGCCACTTCTGCTTTTTGGAGAAACGGGGGCTTTCACCATTTCGGTAAATCCCACTAACTTTTTGTTAGTTTTAATCTATATACTATAAATATTTCTCTTAAGCGTTTACATTTGCATTGCAAGTTTTTGTTTACAACAAGAGACGTCCAGTAGGACCGTACTCCTGCCGAGATAAAGTTATGTATTACATGTACATGTTTAATTACATATAACTGACCGGTTAAGATAAAGTTGGAAGTTAACCTGAAATTGCTTTATATGCTTATATATTAATTAGAATAAATAACTATATATTTGCATACCGGTTCATTATTAATATTGATTAAATAGGCCTACTAATACATTACAATAGAGCAAGGGAGAGAGGGCGAAAGAGATTGAGAGACAGAGAGAGAGAAAGCGGGTGAGAAATGGTTTGTAATGTCTAAGCATTACAGCATAGCTGATGAACATTGGCATAACACATCCACCCACCATCCACCACAACGAAGACAGCTAATAATATTCCCTGATCTCTGATCACTACAAGGTCGTGACCAAATTTTGATTTTGGGACATGCATCACGTTTAGTAAACAGAAAGTGCAAAGTGCAAACTGCAAAGTAACAGACATTTGATAGGCTGTGGAATACCGTAAGCAGAATTTAGGGAAAACTAAGGCCGCCCAATGCAAATTTACTTAATATGGGCAACTATAGTTGGGTTAATAAAACCCAGCTACCTTGTGTACTTTTATTTATAATCAAAATAATGAATTTTACCGAAGTAAAAACAAGAACTCTTATTTTTATTTGTTTTGCTTCATTTCCAAATCTCTGCCCCCCAGTGGCAGAGGTTCCGGTACCGGCCTGCCGACCTAGAGAGGCTTGGATTGTTATCTAGCCCTAACCCTAATTATTTTAAACGTGTATACTTTGGGTGGTACTGCAGCTCAGGAGCTTTCAAAGTGAAAGATTGAAGACGTTTACATCGGCCCTGCGTTGTTTAACCAGAAGGGATGTCATCCCCCGAAACAAAGAAACACACGAGTGGTTGTTACGGGACAGACAGAAACAAAGGAAGCAGCGATCCGGGAACCGGTGATCGTTTACCGTAAGAAAAGTTGAATTACAGTAAACAACAGCGTCCCCTGCGTGAGAGTGATGGCCTCTTAATTGGCTGGCCTGTTGATTCAATCTCCCAGTCACTCAGTATCCCACACCCTTTAATATGTCGTCTTTATAAATGGAGGATCAACAATCATGCTGAAGCCTGACGGTGACCTTTGCCCATACTTTGATAATGAAAAAAAAGGAAATGCTTATTTGGGAAGGGGGTGGTATGGCTAATAGGTTGCATCATTTTGGAATTTGTTAGAGACCTGCCACCCAATCAATCAATTGAATTAGAATAAATAAATACATATGTAACTAAAGTGTGCATACCTGTTCAATCATTAATATTGATCAAATACTAATATATTGTGCACGTACCAATGTAGGCTATAGGTAGGCCTAAGGGGTTGCCAGCTCTGGAATGGTCTCTAGTTTTTATGCCCTGAGATATATGCATTCTATTTTGCATGTTGTTACAGATGGATCGTGGATACAGCGATTTTACTGTGTCGATTTATATACATATACTGTATATACATCTAAAGTAATTATCATAATTTATAATAACTTAACTTATCTATGTATCATATACCATAATATCATAACTTATCTATCCAACATTCTTAAGTCATCATTAAAAACACAGACTCTGATAATATGTAATGAAAGTGCTTTTGCTGTATCATTGAAGATATGCAATCTGAATAGTGGGAGAAATCAGTTTACACAGCAGCTGTCGTCGATAAGTTTTGGAAATTGAACTTGGTTCTTTCTCTTTGTCAATTAATAGTTATGTTCATTGGTTCATCACTAGGTCAGGGCCATTTAGAAAGACTTAAACTGTAAGACATACAATATGTAGTAAATCTATGCGTATATACGTATAAACATATATATATATATATACATATATATATATACATATATATATATATACACACATAGATTTATTTATAGTACACATATATCTTATTTATAGTATATATATATATATATATATATATATATATATATATATATATATATATATATATATTGATAGAGAGTTATAGTTGTTTAAATAATACCAAGTATATCTGTTGAATGTATTACATTTAGGAAAGACAAATATTTATTTCTGAAGTTAAATTACGTATAATAACAGATTTAAGGTTAATGAAGAATTGAGTAACATGATATTACTTTAACTTTTTTTATTGAAATTTATAACCAACAATACAAAATAATAATGTTTCACAAAATCTGTTAACAGTAAGCCTCAGTAAGTTCAAAGAAAAATTGTAAACATTACATCGATCTTGAGCTGTAATACAAAAAGAAAACATAACAACACAGACATAACTTAAAAATGTTAAATATAACTTACAATAAATAACAGTTATTTAAATTCAAAGGTCCATAAACGACAAAAGGTTTACTTAGACTTTTGAACCATTTTGATTCTACTTTGCCAATGTGAAGTCATCTGTGCAAACCTTCTCTTCAGTTCTTCAGCCTCTCTTCAGGCTGCATGGGTCAACAATGACCTGCTACTTTAGCTTGAAAGCATAACATTGTTTCATCATCTTGTATTGTACAGTATGTTTCAAAATGTACAACGCCTGTGATAAAACCCCCCCAACGTTATGGCTCGGGGAGGCGTCAGGCGCAGTGGCACGTGGTGACGATGAGGTCGGGGAAGGGGGTCAGTGTGAGCAGGCCCCTGCTGTCGTAGTGCATGAGGACCAGCGGCTCGTAGGCGGCGGGGACGCAGCAGGGTCCCTGCAGGGCTCCTTTGGTCAGCTGGCTGAGCCGGGACTTGACCTGCGTGTGCATGCCCGCCGGCTTGTAGTTGTGGGGGCAGGAGCCGTCGCAGTAGTGCATGGTGTAGGCCTCCGGCGCCACCACCCAGTCCGACCAGCCGATGTCCTTGAAGGACACGCTGAGGGACTTGCGGCAGCACCAGCCCTGCTCGCTGCAGACGTCCTCCTTGTTGGAGCGGGGCAGCCTCCTCGACCTTTTGGGCCGGCCCGCTCCCCCTCTGGGCTCCACCAGGCCTATTTCCAAAGCGACCGACGGCGCCGTTTTCGGGCTCTCGCCTTCGCCGGCCTCCAACCCCACCTCGACCACCAACGGGTGGCGGTGTTGGTCCTCGTGGTCCTTGCTGATTCTTCCCAACCATTTCTCCACTTGAGCTCGGAGGTCAAAGGTCAGGCTGCGGCGGTGCTCTGCGGTGGCATTGGATGTGGCGCTGGTCATCCAGACCGTGGTGTTGGGAAGCCCCTTTCTGTGCACCTTAACACGGACCTCCTGTCTGGTCTTTGGCAGGCCGGCTTCCGATTGCCAATTGGAAATCTTCAGCTTGGCTCGAACCAATGTCAGATCGGTGTGGGTGTTGAGGTCTTTATTGAAAACGGCTCTGTACCACTGTATGCGTTGGCCTGACTCAGGTGGAATAACTCTTACTGGTTCTACTGCAAAAGAAGAGGACAACATGAACAACTGTTTAATGATGCAATACACAGCAACATTTTATATAGTCATAGTTTACACTAATTCATTCAAGGTCTTGCTCGTGTTAGGTCAACAGTAGGCTATTTGGATTGTTAACAATGTTTTGGATGAGGGCTAGATACGGGCCAATCTGATGAGAATCAGATAGTTATCTTAACTACTGATAGCAACAACAAAAAACCAAGTGCATCTCACCTGTTTCTGGGAACAGCACAGTCAACCGTCTCTTCCTAAAAGCCTGGACTTCCCTGATCGGCTCACTCGTGTTGCCCCTCAGAAGCCTCAGCGTCTCCCTGTAGAGCCCGTACATTCTCCTCAGCTCCTGATCGGAGGCTCTAACCGCCGGCCGGAGCTCCCTCTCCGTACCCAGCGAGCTCAGGATCCCTGCCTTCACCGACTCCAGGAGGAGACGCCTGGCCGCGTCTCCGAGACCTTTCCTGCCCACGTCCGGTGCCCCGTCCTGGGCCGGCAGAGGCCAAGTGTGGGCCGGGCGAGGCAGGGAGCAGGACAGCAGGGCGCAGACAGCCAGAGGCAGGCAGTGTGGCTGCAGTAGGCTCGGCATGGTGCAGAGACCTGTCAGGTGGGTTGAGCTGGTGGAGGATCAGCCAGTGAGGGCTTTGTCAGTGGGATGAATGAAGTTCTTCACATGGTTTCATTTATAGGTCTTTTTGTGTTGCCACACCCCTAGCCAGTCAGGTGAGCAGTAGCCGTCCTTTGTAGCGCTGAAGGTATGTCATACCTGAGTTTGGTTCTGAGTCGGAGTAGCAATTGTCCTCCAGGACCCAGAGACCTAAGAGAGAGACCCATCCGTGGTGGGGAAATGATTTATTAATTCATGATGACACACGTTTTTATGCCCTGACAAAAATGCTTTCAAATTATATTGTGTATTAGAGTTTAAAAAAATGATTTTAC